>NC_056728.1:596173813-596383813 GCF_019279795.1 Protopterus annectens
GGGTTACTGGCAGCCTGGCATGGAGGCAATCTCATACAGAAGACAGTGGGAGTAGGCACCCACCCAGAGTCCACATCTCCATCTGGGGCTAGTAATGTGGCTACCTCAGAATGGGAGCTGGTCAGTAGCAGTGGCCCAGTGTCTGAACCACAGCAAAAGAAAGGTACTGGGCTTCCATTAGAATATGATACTTTCTAAGGGAGGGATAAGCAGCAGTAGTCAAGCAGAACTTGAGCCACCACTGCCAGACAATATTAGACTTTGTTTTGAAGTGATGTTGGGGAGGTCCTCATGGAGGCAGGCTCACCTCTCATACCCTACTTTACATGTCTTTAGGGAAGTAGACAAGGAGGTTTCAGACACTCAAGTCCAGAGGGCGTCCATATACTGGAACAAAGGATTTCTGTACAGGGAATTAACTCCTGAAAGAGAGCTACAGGGTGAAGTAATACAGCAGTTTATAGTACCCACTGCCTAGTGACTGGCATTTCTACCCATAGCCCATGATATTCCTTTTGCAGGTCATATTGGCATAAAGCACACTAAAAGATTGCTTATGCATAATTTTATTGGCGTGGGATTCAAGGGATGTAAAAAGATACTGCAGGACCTGTGAGCAGTGTCTAGAGGTTAGTAAGGTTAGATATAAAGCCAAGACCTCTTTGATGTATTTGCCTGTTACTAAGGATCAGTTTCAGAGAGTAGCTATGGATATTATGGTATCTCTAAAAACTCCAGTTTCCACAATTAAGAAATATATCCTGGTAATGATGGATTGTGCCAATACATACCGAAAAGCACAAAAGCACTGGATCCGTCTTCCACTGAAGCACAGAAGGTGGGTAATGCCTTGCTAGACATTTTCAGCAGGTTGAGTTTTCCAAGAAAAATACTGATGGATAGAGGTGCCAAACTTATGTCAGACCTGCTGGATTGTTTGTGGAATCACTGTAGGATAAAGCACTTAAATAGTCTGGTGAAAGGTTTAACTCTACACTGAAGACCATGCTGATATCACTTGCAGTCCAGCTCCAGAGTGAGTGGAACAAGTATCTGCCCCATATTCTCTTTGCATACAGGGAGGTGCCTCATAAGTCAACATGTTTTTCATACTTTGAGCTACTGCATGGTCACAGGGTAAGTGGGCACCTCCCCAGATTGAAATCTGTGATGAGTTGAAGTGTCAATGTGATTCTTATAAGGAGTGTAATGTGGAATGCATCCTAAACCTCAGTACTAGGCTTACAGAGCTCATGGGATGGTCCAGAAGCACCTACTACAGGAACAGCAGCAACAAGAGGTCTGGTTTGACAGGATAGCTAGAGAGTATTCTCTTGGGCAGCAAGTGATAATATGTATTCCTGTGAAAGACAACAAGCTACAGGTAGCCTGGGATGACACCATCAAGAAAAAAGTGAGTGATATGAGCTACATAGGTTCATAGGTTCATAGGTGTGTACTAGGCTAATGGCCCTGGAGCCTATATAAGCCTAGCTCAAGAAGATTTCCTGGCATCATGCCACCCAAAGTTAATTCCCAGTGCCCCTGTTAAGCAAGGCCACTGAAGTGATCCCCGGGGTGAACTTCCTATTGCCCACCCACTCATCAAGATGTGTCTTAAAGGGGGCCAGTGAAGTGCTCTGCTTGATGTGAATGGGAAGTTTGCTCCAGAGTATGGGAAGTCTCTGGGTTAGGAACCTGTCCCTCCAGCATGTTCTGTTTATTGTGGTAATTATTTATTGTTTATTTTACATTTGTTGACCGGGCTAGTCTAACTGGATATATGTCCATTTTCAGTAGAGGCTTGGGGAGATAAGCTCCATGAAGTCTGTCCATATAGGGCATGTGTCTAAGGCCTAAGATCCTCTTAGTGAGGTTAAGGCCCTGGAGCGGTGGCATGGAGGGATTGGGATTTCTTTAGGTGTAGCATATCTAGCAGCTCTGGGTCAGACATGGCTTTGCAGGTCAAGCAGAGATCACCTCTAAGTAGGCGATAAGAGACAGAGTATAGCTGGAGTTTTCTGAGTCTGTCCATATAGGGCATGTCTAAGGCCTAAGATCCTCTTAGTGAGGTATTTTTGTGGCCTCTTCAGTTTTTGTAGGTGTCTAATGAGGTACATAACAAATGGGGCATTATATTCTGTAATAGGTCTAATGAGGGAGAAGTAGAGAGGGATTATGACCTCTTTCTTCCTGGATGAGAAACCTTTTGTAATGAGATGTGCCACATAGAAGGACTTTCTGACTACAGTGGCAATGTGGTTATCAAAGGAGGGTTGCTGTCAACCTGTGTTCCCAGGTCTCTTCTCACACCTTCAGTGTTTAGTGGACTACCGCCTATGTGGTAGTTCATGAGCATTGAATTTTTCCCAAAGGGAATGACAATGCACTTTTTGGCATTGAGCTTAAGGCCATGGTTCTGGCACCAGTCACTGGTGTCAGTGAGGACTTTTTGTAGAATGTCTACATCAGTTGGAGAATCAGTGATGGCTCCCAGTTTGCAATAATCTGCGAACTTGGTTGGCCAGAGTCTCTTTGTGTTGGCTTGAACCTCAGAGAAGTAGATGCCAAACAGGAGAGGACCTAGGACTGATCAATCTGGGACACCACTTGTAGCTGGTTGGTAGTCAGATTTGGAGTCCGCTACTTTCACAGTGTGGGCTCTTTCAGTGAGCCAGTTGGCAACCCATCTTATTACATAGGGGTTTATGCCTAGTGTAGTGAGTCTATCTATGATTCCTGAGTGAGGGATGGTGTTGAAGGCCTTTGCAAGCTCTAGGTAGGCTGTGTGAACTACCTTGCCCTCATCCACAGCTCTGGTGACAGACTTGAAGAAGTCTAACAGGTTGAGCAGGCATGATCTACCTTTCACAAACCCATACTGTGTGGGACCCAGAGTTTGGAGATTCCCTATGTCCTTATTTAAAAGGTCCATGATGATGCGCTCCATAGCTTTACATATCAGACTCATCATGCTAATGGGGCGACAGGGTCTGTAGTCGCTCCCCCTTTGTGAAGTGGGATAAACGTAACAGTGTGTCATTCGATAGGAACAAAGCCTGAAATGAGGCTGTAATTCAACAGGGTACGCAGGTGTGGTACCAGTTCACTTTGTAATTCATGTAGAACACAGCCAGGGATATTATTAGGTCCCATGGAAGCTGTATTCTTGGCTTTGGACAGTGCGTTTTTTGCCTGAGTAGCTGTGATAATAGGGACTTGGCATTCCTCAAGTATTGTGATAGGCCCTTTAGGGGGTGAAAAGGGAGTAAAGTTCGCAATGAACCTGTCAGCCAATATGTTGACAATATCAGTTGGTTCTTTATATGTATTGTCATTGTGCTGTAACTTAGAGCAGATCTGAGTATTGCCATGTAGATTCTTGGCATAACTATAGAATGCCTTGTGGTTGTCTTTAGAATCTGCAGCAATTTTGTTTTCATACCTAGCTTTAGAGGATTTGATGATGGATCTCAGTTTTTTGCTGAGGCTAACAAAGGAGTTTTTCCAATCTTGGAACTTCACCCTTTTCTGCAACAGTTTTTTTCCTTCTGTTGTAGAGTTTGTTTATGGTAGCAGACCACCAGATTGGCTTCCTTTTTTTGGAGGAGAGCGTCTTGGTTCTATTTGTATGGCCTGTTCCATGCACTTGTGTATGTGCTCATACAGTCCATTGGTGTACGATTCAGCAGTCATGCACCTATTTTCCATTTGCATGGGTGTCGTGACATTAGCCACCTCTGTTTTTAGAAGCCCAAAATTGGCTTTGGAGAAGTTTTTATGGTGGTTTCCTTTAGGGGGTGAGGGTGGGATGTGGATATTGATGGTGATTAGCTTGAGGTCAGATCTGACAAGGGAGGAGTTGATTACTGGTGTAGAGTAACAGTCAACCATGTTAGTAATGACCAGGTCAAGGATGTTTCTACCCCTGGTGGGGGTAAGAATGAGTTGATCCAGGGCATTGGAATTAATGAATTCCAGAAAACGTTGAGCAAGTGTGCTGGTGCATGAGTAATTTTCCCAGTTAATGGAGGGGTAGTTAAAGTCTCCCAGTATAAGGGTATTGGGTTGTATCCTAATATTTTCCAGTGTGTTTAGGAATGTGGAGTACGAGTCTTGGGACATGGTGGGGGATCTATAGCAGGCTACAACCTGGATTGCAGTTTTACCCAGTGTTAGTTGTACCTTAAGTATCTCTTATGCATTATGTTGGGCTACTAGTCTGGAGGTGTGCATATCCTTTATGAATATGGAGACACCACCGCCTTTAGTGCTTCGGGCCAGGTTTAGGGGTCGAAAAGTGTGGTATGAATTATAGCCTGGTAGTGCTGGGGTGCTCTCTGTAGCCTTGAACCAGGTCTCAGTCACTGCACAGATGTCAATGTTCTCCATTTTAAAGAGTGCTTCAAGCGATTGCATTTTGAGATTTAAACTTCTAGCATTAAGTAGCATAACCATCAGATTTTATTTGCTTGTAGCTGTTATGGTGGTAATTTTGTCTTTAGAACATTGCCTAATAAAGGCACTATAGGGATGGCAACAGCCTTGGCTAGTATCCGGAATCCCTGGGGTGACAGGTGCAGGCCATTCCTGGTGAAGCATTGAGGTCTGTCGATCATGTCATCCCAGGCAGACAGATACTGGATCCCCTTAGAATAATACCAGAAACTTAGCCAATTGTTGAAATCAATCATTTTCTGCTTGTACTGTGGTATAATTCTGGGTGACAGTAGGATGCTACTCAGAGCTAGGGTCATACCTGCCTGAGCTACAAAATCAGAGAGCTCCTCTATGTCTCTTTTCATGTAGTCCAGGGAGGTACGTCTCCGGTCAGTCACACCAATATGGACAATGACAGAGTCATATTTGTACCTGTTGTGGAGTGACCTAAGTGCATGCATTATGTGGTGGATCCTGGCACCTGACAGGCAGATGACCGTAACTTTCTCCATATCCAACATAATGAGTGGGACATCAGTGTGCCTAACTATTGAGTCACCTATGACAAGTGTATTGGGTGAGTTGTTTTGCCTTAAGGGCTTTGGTTGAGTGGCACACTGTTTATGTGAGCTATGTGTCTCATATGGTTTGTGCTGGGATGTGGTGGTTGTTTGTGTTTCTGCCTCAGAGGTCTCTGTTGTTTGGGCAGATTTTTATTGAGACCCTCTGCGAAAGTAGGTGTGTGTTTTGTGTTACTGTGTAAGGGTTGTGGTGGTGTATGTTTTGGAGGGCTATGTGTTGAATGTGGTGTGGTGCAGGTGTTGGCCTCATAGTGTTGGAGGCAAGATGTTGGGGCGCTGAGTTTACATGAGGCAGTTTGCCAAGGAGCACCTCAGGCAACAGGGAGGTCACCAGGTTGACAGCAGTTGGATATGGAGCTCACTATATTGGGTGCCTGAAGACTTTTACAGGAAAAGCTCACTATAAAAAGATCTGAGTCAGGACAGAGCAAATACCACTCACTCAAGGACAACCAAGGTCTGTAGCTCAAACTATCAAATACTTAAGACAGAAGTATTTAGGCAGATGAAAAAAGGATGAAGCAAAAAGATATTCAACTTTAAAAATAAAATCTAGTTGAAACTGAAGATGAAGAAGAAGAATTATGATGGGCGCGAACTATGATCTAATGAATACTTCCTGCCTGGCTACTACTAATGCTGGCACTCCTGCTTCTTTTTTTTCCAGAAGCAACATGTTCAGCTTCATCCCAAGATGAGAGAAGCAGATCACAGCCTGTTTGGTGATCCACAGTCTTGTCCCAGATGATGCAAGGGTCTGCAGGCTTATAGCCTTTTTCTGGTAGATGCCTCGAATAGCAACCAGACCAGTCAGGTACGTTAAGCACAGACACTCACTCTTACAACCAGAAACAGTCAGGAATCAAGCACTCTGCTCCTTCTCTCATCAGGATCAGAATATAAGCACAGATTCCAAGCTGTCACCTATAAAGCAGTTATTACACTTTCTGGTGATCAACAGTCTCCAGGAAATAATGTAACCACACTCCTTATCTCACCAGGAGAAAACAGAAGCACTAATCCCAAGATGACTACCTAGAGGCAGAATGTGGACTCTCCATAACTGGTGGTCTTGCAATAGATGCTTAAAGGTAAGATGAAAAAAAGGTTTATCCTAAACACTGCAGTGTGCACTAGAGGAGTTAAATGTGAAAGTAGATAACTTATGTTTTACCTGTCTAAAAAGTTAAGTTTTAGTGGGGAGTCACTATTTTTAAAACAACAAGATAGATTGAAAGGGGGTGGTCACTTTTTTATTCCTGTACTGTGGAATACAGTAGGATGGCCAATAAATTTAAATAGCTGAAAGAGTGATTTCACAAAATGATAATTTTGTGCTTACTCACACCAACCAGTAAAAGCAGAGAGGAAATGAGATATATGATAAAATTAACATAAGGGGCAGGCAACCAGAAAGACAGTGGTGTTTAAGCACACACAACAGTAACTGGGTGAGAGGGTGGAAACATTTTTGTCTAACTTACAAGAGATAGAGCTGTGGTGTCTTTTCAAGTTTTAATATGCAGTTAAAAGCAGAATACAAGTAAAACCCAGTGTAAAGAAAACAAATCACAGTATACCAAATAGAAAAAGGTAATAAAGTATACAGAATACAACAAATAAAAAACAAACTAACCTTTCCTTCACAGCAAACTGTAGCAGAGTCTGTGTGATCCTTTCCAGTAAAGCTCTGAAATGTTTTACTTTACCCCTTAAATAGAAGGTGTAGTTCCTAGCTCCTCAGTTCACAGATGATTAACCTTAACTGACCTCTTCTAACTTATGTGTGACTCCTTAATTGACCTGTACTAATTTCTGTCTGATTCACAAGAGACAGAGCTGTGGTGTCTTTTCAAGTTTTAATATGCAGTTAAAAGCAGAATACAAGTACAACACAGTATAAAGAAAACAAATTACAGTATACAAAATAGAAAAAGGTAATAAAGTAATACAGAATACAACAAATAAAAAGCAAACTAACCTTTCCCTCACAGCAAACTGTAGCAGAGTCTGGATGAGCCTTTCCAGTAGATAGAATTTTCAGGCAGGAGACCAAAGCACAGACTCTGCCATGTTAACATGATGAAGCCCTATCATGACAGATGGCTCTGGTACTTAAAATCTGCAGTGACTTACAGGAGGAGTCAGAATGAGATTTGGCACTTGATCTTCTCTGTGATGCTCAGAGAATGGGGTGGCCATGTCCTCTACAACTAACACCTACCCAGACTGAGGAAATGCAAGCAATACTACATCCATCTGGGGATATGTTTACTGGAAAGCCAGTGTGTACCCACCTTGTGGAACATCACATAGACACAAGACTCCATCTACCCATCAGACAAATAACTTAAGAATACCTGAAAGAGTTAAACAAACTCTGAAAGGGGAACTGAATGACAAGTGGTGCTGGTTCCAAAGAAAGATGGCAGTAGCCAGTACTGTGTGTGCTACAGGAAATGGAACAGTCAAATAGAGTCAGATGCTTACACCATGCCCAGGACAGATTAAGCCTTAGAGCAGCTGGGTGGGGCTAAGTATCTCACTACTATTGACTCAAATAAAGGCTCCTGGCAGATATCCTTGGCACCTGCAGACATGGACAGAGCAGCATTTGTGACCCCATATGGGATATATAAGTTTACACAAATGCTTTTTTGTATGAGGACTGTCCCAACAACATCCCAGATACAGGTAAATCACATTGAAGCTGGAGAAGGAGATTATATCCTTACCTATCTGGATGATATTGTCATCTACAGCTAGTCCTGAGCAGAATATGTTTAACATATCAGGGATGTGTTGAGCATTCTGCAAAGAGCAGAGCTGACTGTCAAGGCTAACAAGTGTCGGGCAGGTATGGCAGAGGTATCTTGCCTGGGACACAGAGTACATGGTGGAAAGAGTATACCAGAACCTGCCAAGGTTGAGGCTATTTAGGCATTGCTCACCCCTACTACACAGAAAGAGGTATACATAATCTTACAGACAGCAAGGTACTACAGAAAATGTGTTTTGCAGTATACTATGACAGCTATTCCTCTTACAAACCTAACCAGGAAAAATAGACCAAATGAAGTTGTCTCTACACCAGAATGTGAGTAGGCATTTCAAAAGCTCACAAAGGTTCTTAGTGGACTCCCTCTTCTAATCATTCCTGATTATATTCAGTAATGCCAGGAACCAGTACAAAAGCTGAACCACACCAAACACAGTCCAGGGAATAAAATAAACTTTTAACAAATAAACGTCGGGCAGCACAATGCCAAGGCACTTCTATGGGCTAGGCTTGTAAAGACTCCAGGACCATTAGCCTAGTATACACCTATGAACCTATGAACAATAGATCAAGCACTTTCATGAGAAATTTAACATACTTCATCAGAAAAAAGTTAGATAGCACACCATACCCTCTTATAGAATGAGTTACCAAGGTAGCCAATCAAAACTGAGGAGTTTGAATCAATTAAGAAACAAAAAATAAATGTGATAAATAGATACATAAATATTAAGCTCCCTAAAAGCAACCTAAAAACAATTAAAAATTATAAATTGCAATATAAAATGTCAAAATGCATATAAAATATGACCAAAATGAACATATGTATACATATTGCACAATTAAAGCTTAGCTGCCCTAATCTTCAGTACATTGGAAATTTAAGTATTGTCATTTAATCCGGGGGGGGATTGCCCACATCAAGTTTGAGTTGCCACAAAAACTCCTTATACTCAAACCTAGTTTCATAAGGTCCCCCAGGACTAAAAAGTACCTGTTTTAGTATAAAAAAATAAAACTGATATCCAGTGCAAGTTAAAGAATGCCTGTACAATGCATTAGTTTCCTTGAAATGGGTTGTCATACATATGTTCATAAATGCACTTTACTAAAATAACAAGGACGGACAATATGTGGTATAAATAGCTAACAAAATAACAACATTAAAACTAGATGGGAAGAAAATAAAACAACAATAAAGATACAGCAAACTTAGCATAAAAACGTTTCAATCATACACTTCCATCCACAAGACCTTCTTCAGAATACACTTAAATCATACCAAAAAAGTTATATTTAAACCAACATTAACCAATAAAAACATTATTTAATAAAACAATTATACAATTACACAATAAACACCTTCTTAAAGATGCATACTTAAAATCTCCTAACCCAACACCAACAACAATACTTAAAAATGAAATCACTTAATAATTTTCCTTCTTCTATTTTTCAAAAAAAAAAAAACATTTAATATTGATACTCTCATTCAACCCATGATGTTGATCAGTATTTAACTTAATTTGACGCTGAGTTTCTAAACTATCAAACTTATTCCTATAATTCCCCTTTCTCATGTCTTCTGGAACTTGTTGTATGACAACAAATAAATATTTTTTCCATTTTTCATGAGTTAGAATGCTTAAACAAAAAAGAAGTAAGGTGGGAAAGCAGCAACCACAACAAAAGAAAAAAACAGCCACTTCCAAGACAATAACTAGTCCCCAAAAAACACAAAATACCACCTAACCACACTGAAGTGGAAAGGTAAAAGATAGAATACACACAAGCCGAATGATTGCCACACTTTATTGTAAAATCCACATAGATCTTGTTGTAAAATCCACACAGGTCAAGCGCTTTCATCAGAATGACTTCTTCAGAACAATTTCAAATTAACCAGGCTTGTGTGGATTCTATCTTCTACCTTTCCACTTCAGTGTGGTTAGGTGGTATTTTGTGTTTTTCGGGAATGCTTAAACAAAGCATTATTAGGATCCCCAGTTTTGATTGAATATAGATGTTCCTTAATTTTATTTTCTAATTTATGGGTAGTCGTGCCTACATAAAAAGAGGGGACACCCAAAACACAACCCTATATAAATCACACCTTTTGTCTCACCTGTATATCTACCATTAATTTTAATAACTTCTTTTATATGATGTACAGAAACATAAGGAGAAACATAAATATATCTACAAACCTTGCAAGTACCACAAGGGTACATGCCTCTTTATTAGTAAAGAGAGTTTTGATTTAAGTATTATCCCTGTCCAGTATGTTTTTAATACTATTGTACTTTTTATGTGCAAACTTAGGTCTTTCACCGACAGCTTCCAATACTTCAACATTACCTCCTATAACCTTCCAGTTAGAGACAATAATGTCTCAAATGCTTCTACTGTCCACTGACATATCTAAAGCAAACATCAAACTTTCTTTATCACATTTTTAGTGCTGCTGTCAAAATTATTTATATCACTACATAATGTTGGTGGAAATAATTCTTTCCTTTTTTTACTCACTTCTGTTTGACTTCCAGTTGACATAACAATTCAAAATCATACCCTCTGTCACAACACATAGAAATAATATTCAAATTTCTAACTTAAATTCTTGTTCTCTGATGGTCATCCTTGAGGCTCTGATAAACTGGCCTCTGGGGATGTTCTTTTTCATAAATCTTGGGTGTCCACTCTTGAAATGTAAGTAGTTGTTGGACAAGGTGCTTTTCCTATAAATTTTAGAATCTATGTTTTTTCTCTTCTAAATTCCAGTTCAACTGAATATCTAAAAAATGAATATTTGTCCCTACTCCATCCATAGTAAATTTAAGGAAATCAGAAAGATTATTTAATTAAGTCATAAAATCAATAAGTTCAGTGTCATTAAGATCTAATATGAAAAAAGGTAATCAATAAATATTTTATAAAATAAAATGTTTTTATAGTACTTGCATAAAAAGTAAAATAGAATTAAAAATACTGGAGAGGGATAATACTTATATCAAAACTCCCTTTACTAATAAAGAGTTAGGCATGTACACTTGTGGTACATATATTTATGTTTCTCCTTATGTTTCTGTACATATATATAGGGTTGTGTTCTGGGTGTTCCTCTTTTTATGTAGGCATGACTACAAATTAGAAAATAGAATTAAGGAACATCTATATACAATCAAAACTGGGGATCCTAATAATGCTTTGTTTAAGCATTCAAACTCATGTGAAAAATGGAAAAAATATTTATTTGCTGTCATACAACAAGTTCCAGAAGACATAAGAAAGGGGGATTATAGGAATAAAATAGAGAGTTTAGAAACTCAGTGGCAAATTAAGTTAAATACCAGCCAACATCATGGGTTGAATGAGGGTATCAATATTAAATGCTTTTTGAAAAATAAAAGAAGGTAAATTATTAAGTGATTTCATTTTTAAATATTGCTGTTGTTAGGAGATTTTAACTATGTATCTTTAAGAAGTTGTTTACTGTATAATAGTATAATTGTTTTATTAATATTTTGATTAGTTAATGTTGGTTTAAATATAGTGTTTTTTGGTATGATTTAAGTGTATTCTGAAGAAGTCCTTGTGGATGAAACTGTATGATTAAAAAGTTTTTACGCTAAGTTTGCTGTATCTTTATTGTCATTTTGTTATTTTCTTCCCATCTGGTTTTAGTGGGGGGGTGGGTTTGTTCATAAATGTGCTTTATTAAAATTCTTTCCATTTTCCCAATGTAAAAACTAGTGCAGGCTAAACATAAAACCAAATATACACCCCCCCGCTATTACAGTTAAAATGTCCAGTGGACCTAATAGTCAAGTTCTTAGCCTCTAAGTAAATTTCATCATTGTTAACCATGAACTCACATTTTTTACAAAACCACATTTAAAAGATCCTAACATTTTATTACTCCTAGTAGGGCTCAAATTCACAAGGTGGTTTTCCAAAATCTCCTTCAATTTTTTCCCCTTTTACGTATAAACCTAGGGGCTTCAGGAATAGTATTTTTCATTTCTGGAATGTGAGTTAACACTCCCCAATATTTCTTCACAGTCATTTCAATGTCTTTGGAACAGGTGTTAAAAGTATACACACATGCTTTGTTAAAAGGAATATCACCAAGGCCAATTGGTCAATCAACTTAATAGGGTAACCCCTCTCAACAAATAACTGCTTGACAAAATCAATTTCCTAATAAAAAGTTTATATTCAGAAGCCATTCTGGCTGCCCTGATCATATGGCCTTTAATAATGCCCTTCTTTTGATAAAAAGGATGCTCACTTACAATTCTATGAAGTCTGTTAAATTTCATATGAAACTTAACCTATTGTTTATTTTATTTATTAAAAGTTTATTTTATTCCCCAGACAGTGGTTGGTGTGGTTCAACTTTTGTACTGTTTCATGGTTTTGGCTTGTGCAGGAATGGTGTAATAGTCAATAATGCATTGTAAAGGTAGATGTTTCTAAGTATCGGGTGGAGATATACTCAGCCAGGTTTCATCGGAGGAAGAATCACACCCTATTGTGTACCTAAGCTGCAGATTTTAACACAAGGAGGAGTCTTATACAGCCATAGAGAAGTGGTGTCCGGGAATTGTCTGGGATTTGCAAAAACTATAACTGGCAGAATGGTCAATGTGGTTGTATACTACAACCCTTTAAAATGGCTACATAGAGCAAATGGACAGAATGGAAAACTTCTTTGAGGGAGTTTAGCCTTGCAGTCTTATAACAAGACTATCCAACATAGATGCGGTACTGCCAATAGCAACGCAAATGATTTATCTAGAAAAGGTATGGGATAACATACCAAAAGACTGCACCTTTGTCTCAAGAGTTATTTCTTGAGGAATGTTCCCAAAAGACTCACCTAAGGTTTTTACGATGGGAGAATTTTGAAGCCAGGGGTAATGCCAAGCTGAAGGGAACAGTTAAACATTTAAGTATGTTTTTTTCTGTCTTGCTTGCCTCCAGTTAGAATGTTGTTATGTCTTTTGAAGAGAGTCGGCTGTCCAGATTTGCTGTCTTCGATTGTGAATGTATCTCAAAAGATGAAAGACCAGGAAGTCCCTTTTTTTCGAGATGAAATTGTTGTACTTGCTAATGGACGTAATGGCTTAAATTTCACAAAGCCACACCAGGACAGCTTCAGGATTCAAGAGAATAAAGCAGCCTTGGATGGGTTATGTCAATGATGAGTAAAACACTTGGTATAGCTATTTGTTTTTCAGGCTACAATAAAATAATTATGTCATGTGATGAGTACTGGGGGCTATGGAAAATGTTTATAGAAAGGGTATCTATTTGTAGATTATTTATTAATTTTTCTAACTTATAGTTAGGGATAATTTTTCTTTAGCAATCTATAATCATGGAACTTAAGTCTCTGGGGCTTAATTTTTTTTTGCATGCATCCTGTCTATTTTATTGCCCTTTATTTCATTTCTCTGTGTGGTGCAGCGGTAGCATTGTTGCCTCACAGCAAGAGGTTCTCCCGTTTGATTCTCAGCTAGTGTGCAGGGAGTGCCTTCTGTGTGGAGTCTGCATGTCCTCCCCGTGGGTCGAGTGGCATTACAAAACACATGCGTGAATGGGCGTGCCTTCGTTGAAGGTTGGGCATCGAGACGGCAACTCAGCACTGTGAAAATCTACTGCCAATCCTTAGAAGACCGGAGTTCCGCTGTGGCAACCCCTAACCAGGAAAAGCCGAAAGACAACAACAACATTTCATTTCTCTGTGTGTGCCAATCTACATATGTTTTAGTCTGTATTTCCATTATTGTCTTTATTATTATTTAAGTAAAGTTCATTTATTAGCATTTAAGCTCTTCGGACTGGCATTTATTTATGTATTTATCATATTTATGAGATGAGAATTATCATTATTTACACCGTTTGTAGGCTGTGTGATAAATCTCCCATTAAACTGTTTAAGCCTACTAACAGTGAAAGCAATATTAATTGGTGTATCTGTCTCTTGTCTCTGGCTTAGTTAACAGCAACAGGTGACTAGGTTGTATTATACCTAATCCAGGGTGGTGACAGTAGTACCATCCCAAGAAGCCTGTTATGAACTGGAGAGTTCTGTCAGCCTTCACTAGCAATTGTGTGTGTGCATGTGTCTGAAAAAAAAAATCCTTTGTGTGAAGGGGGCACTGGAAGAAACTGGCTCACAAAGATAGCAGTGAGAAAGGCTCCTGGTGATACTTGGGCAAAGAGTCAGCTTTGCAAGTGGTCTGTGTGCAGTATAGTTTGGGTGTAGATTTTGGGAGCCTGTATCCAGGACAGCAGTACACATTCCTTTATGCTCTTGCGGTGAGGTCATACTTTTTTGAATTATTGAATTTGACATGTTTGCACTTTCTTGCTATTACTTCACCTTTAGTTGGTTGGAATGGGATTCATACCCCATCAATGGTAGTTATCTTAATGTTACAATGGGTGGCATCCTGCCATCTGAAGGTCGCATTGGTAATAATAGTATCATCAGCTCCCAGATCCTGGTGACAGTGGTGCAAACCAAGGGGAAAAAATTTATTTTGAGGCTAGTTAAAATGATAATGATGGTTCTTTCTTCTTTGAAGGATCTTATCTCTTATCTTGGTTTCCCCATATGTGTGTATATATTAGTGGCGGCTGGTGACTTCAAATCAAAGGAGGGCTGCAGGAAACAGCTGAATGGGTGGGGACAATGGGAATGGATGTGGTCATCTATTGTGTGTTGTGAACAACCTTTGGCAGAGTGTGTGCTTTTTGCTTTTTATGTATTTAATTAAAGTCCCAGTTTTTGTGGTGTTTAGCATATCTCCGCCCCTTTCTACTTGACCACACCCATTCTCATTGGCCCCACCCATTCGGCTGTTTCCTGCAGCCCTTCTTTGATTTGAAGTCACCAGCTGCCAATGGCCAAGTGCATGGATTCTCCATTGGCTTATTTTGAGAGATTTTAATGCATAAGTTCAAGATATGTCTTCTGAACTGGCTATGGGCTTCTTATGTTTTTTTTAAGTTTTAGCTTTACTCAGGTTGTTACCACAGTGATGTAAATGTTTAGGCATCTGCTGTACTAGGTGTTCCAGTATGGACTGGAGAGGAGAGAATTAGTGGTGGAATTGATCTATAACTTGGACCATCATCTGGTTATTTTCAGGATTAGCCTACTCCAGGTATGCTATCTGGTACTGGGTTAACCTGATTTAGGGGTATTTGGAACAGCATTAGTGGTATTATGATACTCTTTCTGACCAGCTGTTGAGTAAGGACAGTGTTGAAGAATCAGACTCCCTTTTCACAACCTATGATAAGGCCTTAATCAGTGTAGTAGATGTCCTAACCCATTTTGATATATCCCAGATCTACTGGTTTCCAGGAACCTTGGCTTGATCATGATCTGAATGCTGTACATAAGCTGCAGTGACACTTGGAGCACCACTGGTGAAGGTGTAGTTCACCTGAGGACAGACAGACTTAGATTGGATGCTCATTATTCAGCAAACCAAATAGATATCATGTAATAAGACACATTACCTGTCCAGTGAGGTCTTCGCTGCACCTTAGTGCCTGGCACAGCTCTTCTGAGTCATGAGTGTGCACTGCATCCCTGACTGCACACTTTTTTGTAGATAGCATTATCAAAATCTGGCTGCCCTTTCATAGTGTAGCCATTATGTTTTGGAAGGGAATTCCTCTTGAACTACTTGCTGTTCATTTGGCTAGTCATGGATATGCTGATCAAGACGAGGCCATGAATGCAGTTTTGTACTCCAATACATTGAGAGTGGATCTAGGTTTAACTAGGCTGATTAAATCTTGGATGAATAATTCCCTATTCCTAGCCTTTATTTTATAGGTAAGGTTATCAGGGCTGTAGCTTATGAAAAGATGTATTAGTATCTTACATCTGATCTCTTTGTTAAATCTAGTCACATTCAGAGTAAAATCATGGTCAAATGTGGCCCTAGGCAGGAGAATGGCCCAGGGCACCCCCCAGCCATTCTGGTGTTACATTACTTGTCTGTCTCGCCCCAATCAACATAAACGCTGCTCAAAACTGTCAGCGTGCACACTATTTTCTTTTTTATTTTTGAAATGAAGGCAGAGATGGATTTAAGTTAAAACCTTTAATTTAAATATCCTTTGTTGACTGGGCTAGTTCCACTAGGCTAGTAGTCTTTTTAGGGGAGACACCTGCTGGTATTTATACTACTACGTGAAATTTAGTCAGGGCATTGGGGAAGTTCCCCCTACTCTTTCTGATAGCTCAAGTGGATGCAAACATTCTCACAGTCCCTACCATTAACTCAGACAAATTGGGCCTCAGTTTAACATCTCATCCAAAAGATGACACACTCAGGAATGCAGCACTACCCCCTGAAAAGTGTACTAAAGTATCAACAAATCATCTAGTTGGTGTGGGAGGAGAACCCACAACCTTCTGCACCAAAAGTAAGCATGCTAGCTATTGTGCCACTAATATAGCTTTCAAATCTTATAGACAAACATTGATGGCCATTTGCTAAACAGAACAGTTGCACATTGAAAACAGACTTAGCATGAGAAACACTAAACTTCTTTTCCTTTGAAGCTCACATTCATTGAAAATGCACTGAAACTCACATTCCTTAAAAATGCACTAAAACTTACATTAATTGAAAATGCACCCCTGATGACTAAGTGAGCAGTCTGGTAGTTGGTGTAGAGGATTAAGGCTCTTTTTTCCTCTAGTCTGAGGATTTTTCTCTCATTCACTCACACACACACACACACACACACACACACACACACACACACACACACACACACACACACACACACACACACACACACACACACACACACACACTCCTGCTGAAGGAGGAATGCTTATCTCCTGGTGTCTAGCACTCTATTTCTCAAATGTTAGCATTCCAAGTTCTCTGTTCATTTGAGAAAAATCAAATGGTTGCAGTTTTAAATCCTACATGAAAGCAGAAGCAGTTCAAAGAAAGGAAGTTCCAATGTCTGAATTCTGCATGTTGTTGTGCATGCATTCTACTAGACTCACACACAGATGCAGAGTGCATCCTTAAAGAAGAAACATTATATTTTTAATTGTTTAATTTCAAATTAAATGTTGTAACAATGCTCCAGCCAATGCCTTCTCCCCACAGCCAGGGACCCTAAGCAACTGCCTAGGTCAGTTAGTACTGGATCCTGCTCTGGTACAGTACTGAGACAGACTTAATTAGGCTTATCAATCCCCTTCTCATAGTTAGAGATCAAAGGTTTGCAGGTTCATAGGTTTATATTCTAAGTGAGTAGGAGTCTGAATGGAGAGATGATAAAATCAGCAAACAATGGAGAGTAGTATTGATGGAATTGAATTAATCTTCAAGTCTTAGTGAGAAGTTTCATGAGGTGGATCCTGTGTTTTATAAAATCTCACCAATACAACACTGTTACATGCACTGTATTTTATATAGCATATATCATGGACAGAAGTAGGTTAAACAATAAAAAAGATAGCTGGGTGCACAAGTCCCAGGATAAAAAAGTGCCCAATCTTGGTAGGCGCACTGGTACCAGGACTGGAAAAAATGAGAGTGTAGAATCCTCAAGACACAGAAACATTCCTACAATGGGGCTAGGCCAGATGCAGGGGGGTAGCCCCTCTGTTGTAGAAGGAAGTAGTAGTCCACAAAAATCACAAAAACTGACAGGCCAAAAAAAAAAAGCCATAAAGATTATAGAGTGGGCTATTGAGGATAGAAAGAAATTATGTAGTATTAGTATTATGCAAGAAGCCCAGAATTTCCAGACAGAAGATATACAAAAAGATTAAGAGAGAAATTACAGGAAAGAAACATACTTGCACAAGAAAAACTGTCAAAAGCTTCAAATGCAAATTTATGTCCATTAATACAAAATATTTATGAAAAACATTATATAGACCAAGAAACCTTGGGCCATTTGGAAAAAGAAGGGACTGAGGAAGTGCAAAATATAAGGCACAAATTCTAGAGAGTTTTGAAAGATATAAAAAGAATCATGGACATGGAAAAGAAAGATAGATCTTATATGGTACAATTTTTATGCAAAGGAGAACACCAAATTAATTAAAACAATAAAGCAGCCCCAAAGATATTGAAAGAGAAATACAGGCCAAGGCCTCGAGATATGGAAAATTTCACAATACAAAAAAATAAGATCACAATGAGGGAATGTAGAAAACAAGATTAGTAAAATAGAAGTTAAAAAATAGAAGCTGAAGTTGTGGGACACTTGTGAAGTTAAGGATTTAGTGTTGAAAGTCACAGTATGATGGAACAATGAGTCTCCCAAGTAGGGAGAAACAGGAGGAGCAGGAGACATCTGAAGAAGAAATACAGAGATGGGAAAGAAAAAGAGATTCAGTATGGTGCAATATTTATGCAAAGCAAAAAGCAAAACTGATCAATACAAAAAGAGCAGCACCAAAGATATTTGAGGAGAAATACAGACAAAGGCATCCAGAGATAAGAAAATTTTACAATACAGACAAATAAGAAAACAAAGAGGAAAAGTAGAATTAGAGATTAGTAATGGAGAAGTTAAAGACATAGAAACTGAGGTTATGGATTATCTGGGAAGTGAAGGATTTAGTGTAGAAGATCTAACTCTGATAACACCACGGCAGGATAGAACAATGGATCCTCGAATTAAGAAGAAACCAGTGGAATGGAAAACATCTGATCGGTTGGATATGAAGATACTTTGGAGCCTTCCATAGCAAACCAGTACAAAAGTTCAGTTGGAGTTGCACATTAAGGGAAGGAACAGGAAACTGTGGCAACTCTAACACAGCAAATGTTGTGGAGTGATAGGTAAGTGAGTTCCCATACAAAAGAGCAATGGATGACACAGGATGAAACTGAAGAGAATGTGGCACAGGAAAATGCTCTGGAACTTTCTGTAGAATGCCAGTAGGAAATGGAGAACAAAGAATGTGCCATCAGTTTAGAAGAAAATGAGCTAAGAGAAGAGTTGCTTGATTTAATAGAGATGGACAGACATATTAAAACCAATGAAAGAAATAAACTACAGAAAATCAACAAAACCCCAAATGTCAGAAGTTTGATAAAACAAATAAACATAGTAATTAGGGCTGTTCATATAAATTCATGCAATATAACAGAAGTATATAGGATATAGTACTGTGCAGCTGAATTAATAACAGATAAAGTCTTACCACAAAAACATAGAGCAGCAAAGGAAAGGAAGGGGAGAAATCAAATGCCATCATGGAAGTACCAAACAGAGAAAACTACAGAGCAATTAAGACAAGAAGTGTCACTTTAGAAGCGTATAGAAGAGGGAACAGATCAACAAAAATACTTAGAAAGATAGACGTGATAAAAACAATGCACAGTATCAGAACAGATTAAGATCTATCATACACTATCACAGATAATGGACTAAAAATATCAGCACAGGCAGAAAAACCTAGAAGATATGCAGATAAAGTACAAAATAAGCAATTTATTGATGACCCAAAAAAGTTTTATAAAAACTGGGAAACAAGGCAAAAGGAATTGAAACACCACCAAAAACAGATTTTGGAGAGACATCTCTGTTGATCCTGTGGAACATAACAACAATGCTGAATGGATAGAAGTAAAAGAACGAATAAGAAGTTCAAATGTACATGATATAAAATGAGATGAAGTAACAGAGAAATTGAAAGAAAGTTACGAAAGATCATAACTGAAACCCCGCTGGCTCAGCTGCCGTATCCAACTTCTAGCTAAAAGTGTTAACATCTTTACATAAAGATTTAGTCATGAGTAAGAACTATTTATATGTATATCCCAAATAGATGCCAACCTGGTTAACAACAGGCAAAACAATAGTCCTCCTTAAGAGTGAACCTGCAAACTATCTTAAAAACTATAGCCAATAACTTACCTTCCAACAATGTATAAACTATACACTGGAACTAATGATAACAGAGTTTATAGTCATTTAGAAGAAAACTCAATCATGGCAATAAAAAGTAAAAAAAGAAAGTCATGTAGAACAAAGGGTCATTTATTGTTAAATAAAGTCATAATGGAGATTTGTAAAAAGGGAAGAATCTAAATATGGCATTGATAGACTATAAAAAAGCATTTGAACGTATCCCACATTCATGGATAAAAGTAAGTAAGTAAAAATGTAAAAGATACACCCTATGCTGATTGATTAAATTACAGTGACCATGAAACTGTGGCAAACAACTTTGTAGTTAAGCCATAATAAAGGACAAATTATTATTCCAGGGTTAAAAATTCAATGTGGATTATTACAGGGTGACTCTTTGTTACTGCTGCTGTTTTGTCTTGCTCTTAACCCATTAAGGGGTCTACTTAATATATTAGGTCATGGCTACAATTTGGCTGCCAGAAAACAACAAAGTGTAAAGACTTTTCATCCTCTTTTTGTGGATAATTTAAAACTGTATAGTTCATCAGATGAGGAACTGAAATTACAACTGCAAGTGGTCAAATCTTTTTAAGATTATACAAGAATGTCATTTGGTCCTGATAAATTTGCAAAAGCAACCTTTAAAGTGGGAAAGCTGCAGCACCAAAAAAACATCAGCCTGGGACAGGAATGTAATATAAAATAACTTGAGTAAGAGGGAGTGTATAAATATTTGGAAACTGATGAAGGATGAACAATAAAACATAAACAAATGCTAGTAAGACTTAGGAAGGAATGTTTTAGAAGACTAAAATTAATACTGAAAACTGCTCTGCCACCTAGGAACAAAGTCCAAGTTATAAACCAATATGTTCTTCCTGTCCTCATTTACAGCTTTGGACAGACTGACTGGCCCCAAAAGGTATTAGATCAGTTGGACAGGAAAATAAGAAAAATGCTTCATGCTTATCAAATGATTTATAAAAATCCAAGACTATAAATTCACCATTCTGAAGAAGGTATGGGCCTTCTCAAAATGGATTATATGTATAGATCTGCAATTGTAAGACTGGACACATATCTGTTGACCTCACAAGATGCAAACACAGTGAAAGTTTTAAAACATGAAGATAATAAGTCTAAGATGACTTCTCTACTTAATTTAGCAGAAGCATATCGGTGTTAAAATAGAATGGAAATCAAACAAGAAGCAGATAAAAATTAAGCAGCAATTGAATGTGCCAAAAAACAAAAGAAAGAATATAAGGTGAAGGATCAGATGAGAAGGCAAGAAATGTAGAACATGCATAAATACAGTTGCAAGTACAGAAAACTCTTGAAACAACCTCATGTCGATCAGGATCAAACATAGGAATGGATAAGGAGATATGAATTTAAACCAACAGATGAAAGGTTAATATTGGTAGCCCAAGATAGTGGACTACATACCAATAGGTTTACAAAGTTCATTGAATATGTGGGAGAAACAGACAAATGTAGGTTTTGTAAAACAGCATTGGAAACAGTCGCACACTTTGTTGCTGATTGTGATATACTAATGGCAGAAAGAGTATATACCGAAAGGCATAATATTGTGTCAAGACTGTTGCACTGGGGATTGTGCAAACATTATAATATTGACATAGCTGAAAAACATTGGAAACATGAGCCACAAAGCATTATAGAAAATGATGAAGCAGTTTATATCACATGATCACCCATTACCAACAGTTCAAAAAATAGATGTGAGAAAACCAAATATAGTAGTCCATGAAAAGAAGACAAAAGTAGCAGTGATCATTGAAATTGCTACACTCAGTGGCTACAGTGTCTTAGAAGAAGGATACTCAAAGAGTTCCAATAGTAGTAGGAGCAGCGGGTCCTATAAAAATTAATTTACAATTGTAGTTAGATATGTTACTGATATATGTAACACTGTATGAATTGTAGAAAGAGTCAGTTCTGGGCACATTGTGGGTGCTGCAAAGAGCACTTCTGGCTAACATCAAAGACTGAAACAATACTAATTTCATGAACTTTAATCTTACTTTGACTTAGGAATTGAGTCCATTCCCATCATCATATTAGAAACCGAAAAGATTTGGAGAAATAAAAAAAAATGAGTAGTGTATTAGCCATTGCAGGCTTAGCCAACAATGCCACAGAAGAATAAATAAAAACCACAGTTAACATACCAAGGAAAATTTATTACCAAAACTTAAGCGCCTCGGCTATTACAGCCTTCAAGAAGTAAAGTGCATAAGAAATACATCCCCCTTATATATACATGGCAATAAAATAATAAAGCAATTAAGAGAACAATTAAAACTTAATGCTGAAGTTAATTGGAGATATTTACTCTAATTAAGTCCACATGGAGCAAGAGTATTATATTTTAAAATAAAGACTGATTCTTTAAATGACAACTTTTCTTTCAATAAAGCAACATCCCCTAATTTAATAAAAACGTTTTCTAAAATAGTTGCTTATAACAGTCTATGGTTACTGTCATGACATTAGCTATTGAACTTTCTAGTTTTTGTTTCTTTATATCTCGAATATTTTCCTGCAATCATGTTCTGAAAGCTCTTTGCTTTCACCAATATACACCAAGTTACAGAGACAATGAAGGGTATAAATAATGCCCTCAGTAGCACATGAAAAACAACCATTAGTTCAAATTTAATATTATTTATATTATTAAAACCAGTAACCACAGACTGACAAATATTACATTTACCACAGAGAAAAGTACCATTAAGTCTTCGACCAACATTTAAATTTTCTTCAGGTACAACAAAATAAGATTTATGTAATCTGTCAGCTAAACTAAGTCCCTTTTTGTATGACATTATCGGATACTTACACAGAATTTTACCCAAGTCTTCATCCTTAATCAAAAATTTCCAAAAATATTTTACCTGTTTAAATACTTCCTCACTCAAAACATTATAGCTCATCACATAATACATTTTGTCTGGAGTATCCACTTTAACATTACAAAACATATTCATAATCATCCAGTTAGTAACACTTGTGCTTAAAATTTTCTTTCCAAAGCATCATAAATAATGTTAACATCATAACCTCTGTGTACAAACATTAATGCAGTCTGCAACATTTTCCACCCCAGGTCCTCATAATTATCACAAATTCTATACAAACGTAAAAACTGTCCATAAGGCAGAGAGTGAATTAGATGGAGCAGATGACAACTGTTGCCATGGAAAAATTGCCCTCCATGACAAAATTTCCTATATACAGCCACAATGCCACAGAAGAGCCCTTGAAAGTGAGCTAATTATTCAGAAATTATTGCAGCAGGTATAGTAAATTTGGGAGTTAAAGAACATTATCAAAGACTGCAGGAAAGGAATAAAAAGAGAAACACAGGAGGAAAATGGGGGATTGAGATGTGATCATGTTTAGCTTGGCATAGCTAGACGTTTGTGTGTAGTGACCTCTGGGATGAATTTATGTCATCATGTCCATCCATCTGACTGAAATCGGAATGTTGCTGGGTTGTATGCTAAATAATATGTAGGGGAAGATTATCCCATAGGTGAGGCAGATGCTGAGGGAGGACTTTAGCTCTGATTGGAGTTCGTTGATAAAAGAGAGTAGGTCTCATGAACAGGTATTGACTGAAGAGTTTTTTTTTGAGGAAAAGAAGGTCACAGGGAGCAGGGATTAGCATAGAGTAGATGGCAAGGCACATATTACCTTCCAGGAGTCTATTAACCACAGGAAACGAGGACCAGGTTTTTAGTTTATTCAGTTTAGAACAGTTATTTAAACTTTTGTTTCTTATGGGTATAAAACTCTAGGGACTTTCTAGTTGGGTGAGTTATTTAGGGGTATACATGCCAAATATATAATAAGATGAATGAGGGCAGAGTGAAGGAGAATTGATGAACCAGGATCTGAATGAGGACCCACATTAGATAAGATTGGAGAAACAGGTGTTTTTTCTGACAATATTGGAGATATCCTGACTTAAAGATAATTTGTTGTAAATATGAGCTCCTAAATCCCATGTCACGTTGCCAGTCTTAAGATGAATTCCATTTATGTGATACTGTGAAGGAGTAATTGCTTTTCCAAAGTTGACTTTGCTGCATTTCTTTGCATTTAGGGTGATACTGTGATTAAAGCATCAACTACTATTGTGATCAAGAATACTGGTGAATCTGAAGCAAAGTTTTGAATGATGATTCACAGATTGCAGTCAAAGGTTATTAGCATTTACCTGAACTTCAGATTTGTACTTTAGATTTGAAAGTTTGAAAAACCCTATCACACACACACACACACACACACACACACACACACACACACACACACACACACACACACACACACACACACACACACATGAGGGGGGTTATCTAATATTACTTCCTACTGCCCACTGCAAAATTATAAATTCCATGTATGAATTTACAAAATTAATTATGTCTATTTCAATTAGACTCTTCCTGAAGAAGAGAATGAAAAAAAAATCAAGTAGAAGTCTCATCCTGAAAAAAAAAATAGTAGATACATTTGTACCAGACCTGTTCATGTTGCTGTTCTGTTCCCTGTTCTTGGTACACAATATCACATCAGTGACCATGAGGTACACTTGTGATAATGTGTTATTACGGCTGTCCACTAAAATGATATCCTGCACCACTTTCTGTATCACCTGGCCCTGTAAATATTTGTCAGCGTTATCTTTTTTTTCAAGGATATGCATGGCATGTCTGCATAGGGCCTTCAGTAACACCACAATTTCTTAGGTGGTTATTTTTTCCAGCTATTGTTATTCTCTCGGGTCAGTGATAAGATGTATACACCTGTGGTATACACATGTGAGTTAGTGTATCCCCCTAACACACTGTCTGCTCAGCTGACTCAATAGCCATGCTTCCGGTTCTCAACTGGCAAATTCTTTCCTCTTTCTAGGGAACCAAGTATTAAGAATGAGGGATAAAAAACAACCTAGAAAATAAACAACTAATAATACAAAAACAAATTCCAGCTGCGAGCAGACAACATCTCCAGAAAAGAACTGCAACAAATGTTCCAAACCACCACAAAACACTTTATTTTAAAATGACAAATTGCACAACTAGTTTTTCGTCTTCAGATAAAAGACTTCATAAAAATAAAAGGAATCATACACAGAGGCATTATATATATATATATATATATATATATATATATATATATATATATATATACATACATACAATTATTAAGACATAAAATAGTCATGTCTTAAAGGTACTTAAACCTTCAAAAACTATTTAAATACAAAGATTCTTTCTTAAACATGAAAATCATTTAAAAACTGTTTGACCATTTTGTTGTACAAAAACACCATAAATAAATAATATTTTTTTTATGTTATAAAATAGCATCTTTCATAATGGTTAATATAAAAAACTAAAAAGAGTGACCCCGCGTTAACCAAATAAATACAGAAATAGGAGACTTTTATTTTAAAAGTTTTTTATAAAGGTATAGTCTATAAATAATGAGGGAAAACTTAACTAACATACTGGATAATGTTATCATTAATATCGGTTGGCCCCTTCTTTTAGGACCGGTACCAAAAATATCTGTCATTAATATCCAGCAAGTGTGTTGCATCCAATTTAATTTGCCAGTATAATTCTCTTAGTTCAAGATAGTCCTTTCAGGCTCCTCCTCTCAGACTGGGTGTAACTCTTTCTAAAATAATGAACAAAAAACATTTAAAACCAGGGCATAAAGCTGAATGCCTGAATAGGGCATTATTTGGATTTTGTTTGATTATGTCGTATTTGTGCTCATAGATTCTGTTAGATATAATTAGAAATTTATAAATGCCTTTGCACATCCGTTTACTAGTTAGATGCATATACACTTCTGTTGCTATAATATATGTGGAAATAATGGGTCTATATTAGATCAGCGAAATAGCATTACAGCGGATGCCATTTCGCCGACACATATAGACCAAAATCCGAAAATAATGAAGGCTCAGGTCAGTGATTAATCACTTGGCCTGAGCCGTGACATTGCCCTTTACCCCACTGCAATGCGATCTCGGAGTTGGAATATTTAGTTGGGGGGGTGGGGGGTGAAGCCCCCCCACTTTGTTATGTTTGGAATTGTGGGTATGTGTTTTTAGAGCACGTGATTTCTTTCCCAGGGAAAGAAATCACTGTTTTGAACATTTGCAGTTTGGCGCGGTTGCTGAGTACGTGTCGATGAAGAGGCGTTCGATGGAACGCCTCTTCGAGCATTTAATATAGACATGAAATAATACAGTCAGTTAGATGCATGTATTTCTGTTTGCTAAAAAAAGGGTTAAACTGTTCTTAGCTGAGAAGCTGGAAAAAAATCAAATAAATATGGCATTCATGTATAAATGCAACATGCTGGTACAGCTTAAGAAAAATACAGATAAGGATGAAGGTGTGAGAAAGAAACTGAGTTGGAGGCAACTGAACTGTCACGTAATTCACTTTGAAACAAGAACAGAAAGGAGCTTATTAACAGACTGCATAAGATCATCAGAAGACTGCTTTGACACAGAAACATTCCCAAACAGGAAAGACTCCCTAAAAAGTTTAATTAGCAGACTGTATGACATCATCAAAAGACAGTTTTCACACAAACATTCTCAAACTCACTAAATACCAAAATAATAACTTTCAGAGTTTCCAAAAGACTGCTTTTATAAGAATGTATATATGTGAGATGTAATCTGATTTTTGGGAGATCTGTTAGAGCTGTTGGAGAACATCATTCATGCTGTATTGAGAAGCAACTTGAAGACATAAAACCCTGCAAGCTGTACATTATTATTGTACATTTCGTTTGTTATATAAATAAGTTATTCTATTAGTTTCTTCATAATATACAGTTTAAAGGTTAATAGTCTGCAAAGTTTATCTGCACATACCAGACTTTTATTTTATAAGGCACTAACAAATGCACATATGACAAACATCTGTATTTAATTAGACACCAACATAGAACTGTAGTCAGCAGTTCCTGTAAGATAAAACAAGACTGTCAATGACATTCAATTCAGTCATTCATTAAATAATTCTTCAATAGTGAGCATAGCCTGTATCCAAATAAAGGGGGAGTGAGTAGTGCCTGTGCCTTGTATAAGGTCACTTCTCTGAAAGAGCAGTAACTAACGTTTATGTATGTGACTGAGTCCAGAATAGGAGCACTTCAATTTCCACAGTTTTCAGCAGTGCATCTACCAAAACGTCTGTTTCCAGAGAAAGGACTGCAGTGCCGGAAGAAAGCAGTGCCATAAATTCTCCAGGGTGGTGAAGACTTCAAGTTCGAATTTGACACTGCCAAATTCATTTCACCAGCTTTTTAAGTAACTACAAAAGTTTTCAAGCCATCTACAATAAGCAGCATGGCCAACTGTCCCTGTGGACTTTGGTATGAAAATTTTCATGGTTGCATAACAGCATGAATGCCATTAAGGACAGGAAAGGTAGTAAATGCAGTATGACTATTACTGTGTCAATTTTAGACAGACTACAGAAGTTGTATAAACAGCATACTAGTAAATGAAAAACCTTACTAGGGCAAGTTGACAGTCAGGAAATATGTAAATGTACTATGTTTGACTGGTATCTTAAACAGAAACATGATTGGTATGACAGTAAATATTTATTGTGCAACTCATATAAAACTGGCTTCTGTGTGCAATGTTATAAAAGTACTATTGTTAATGGTAAACAACCAAAGGGTCATACACTTGCATTATGTCCTGTTACCACATGTGAATGTTAATTTCAGAGTTACAACAGCAGTCAAGTCAGTTATTAATAGAATTTTCTGTATATCTTGTTAGACATGAGTGGTATAAAACCACTGTACAGTACAAGACAGATAAGAACAGAGATGATGTTCATGGTGAACTGACAAAAAAATTTAATAAACTTCTAAGAGACAGATAGACTGAGTTCATTAAGTTTAGACAGCATATGCAAACACTTTTTCAGAAGGCTGTAAGAGCTTTAGAGTCAGCAGAACAGAAAACTAAGAAATATCAGACAACCCATGCAGAATCACAAGACAAAAAGAATCTGGTTAGTAAAGAGTTAAAGCAACAGCAGTTAGCTATACTAATAAAAAATAATTTATGACATACTATTCTACATTTAGAAAATGGTTAAGCGTACACTGCAGAATCTAATGTGTGGACAGACGCATTACTTAGATGTTTCTGAATTTTTATTCCCAAATGTTTTAAAACCTTCATTCAGTTAAAGCAAGACACTAATCAGTTAAACAGTAATGTAAAACATATGACACTGTTCTCATAGCATACACAGGTAAAGCCTCTCCTAGCTAAGCTGTCAGGTAATTTCCAAATCATCATTTCAAATAACAAAACAGTTCTAATATACAGAAATCAAATGAGACTAGTTAAAAGCAGCAAAGACATGAAATCACAAGACTGACATGCATGCATTTTCTTTTCACCTAAAGTGCATCTGTTTAAAATGCACAAGAGCAAAAGGCAGACCACAAATGTAAATAATGTAAATATAGCTGTTTTAACCATGTGCTAGTTAAGACAATGTCCATTTTGTTTCTTACAGTGTTTTGTAATTGTATAATAGCATTAAAAATAGCAGAGACTCCAGCAAAAATGGAATTCAAAAGCAATGTTAGCAATATAAGATTGTCCTGAGTACATAATACTACAAATAAAACCCAAGTTTAAAAATTATGCATAATTAGGCAAATTACAAATACTTATTATAGTTCTAGGTTTTTTACAACTGCATTCTAATATCAGGTTGCAAGTATATTAACAAATGACTGAAGGTAAAGAAAGTGCTAAAGGGGTTAAGCAGATTTATTGTGGTTTAATAGTCTGGAATGTGCAGAAAGGGGAAAAGTAAGAGATTTTGTTTTATGAGAGCTTGAATCTTCCCAGGCTGGAATGGGTAGTTACAAGAAATGTTAAAAAGATAAAATGTTACTGGTACTGAAATTTACAAGGTCAAAAACAAGAAGTATTCACGTGCAGCACTAAGCAAAAAGCAAGAGAGTCTGCAGAAACCCTATTTGGTAATTGTAATAGACGTCACAATTGCACATATATATCATTAATAATTTGTTTGCAGGTAAATGTTAAAAAAAAAAACTCAGTTACACTGAGTACAAATAGTAAATGGGCCATGGTATGCAGTTAAAATAAATTATGCAGGTCCCTTGCCAAGTAGCAGTAAATGTCTTTTCAAAATGGGTAAAGGCAATTCTTATTTTCTGTCATCAGAAATGGTCAAGAATGATCACATCAAGCCATGGTACACAGTTTGTTAGTAAATCTTGTAAACCAAAATGTCACAGCCTGGGTACCAGCCTAAAAACAGGCATACATTCAATTCTAACAGTATGAAGTAAATAAACAATACTGCAATAAAATGCTATATACGACAGGGGAAAGGGCACTTTTCAAGTTTACACTGACTGTGTAAACAGTACTGCAAAAGAGACTAAAATAAAGGTATAAGAAAAAACATATTGGTCTGTGTTAATGATTCAGTAATTATTAAAAGACAACCATGTTTTTTATTGCCATTGAATAATTATGGTACCATCAACATGTATTGTAGTAAGTCAAACATACCAGAAATACATTTTAATGTTTCAATAATGTAATTAGCAGGCTTCAGTTTAATACTAAGTTTAAACTGGACTGAGTGTACATTACAGCCATGTATGTACAAATACAAAAACAATCTGTACAAGCAAGCGTATGCTGTACAGTAAATGGTTTAATATGTAAACAGCATTCTTCAGTGTATAAACAATGTTTTCTATCTGTG
Organism: Protopterus annectens; assembly: GCF_019279795.1. Taxonomy (NCBI): domain Eukaryota; kingdom Metazoa; phylum Chordata; order Ceratodontiformes; family Protopteridae; genus Protopterus; species Protopterus annectens. Next base: position 596,203,393 of record NC_056728.1, read on the forward strand.
TAAATGGACAATTTTGCATTCAAGTTTTAAACTGTTCACCAAAATTACTCCTCAATTCATTTGTATGTACAGTAATAAGTTAAAGCTTGACATTTCTGACATATGCGTTCTTTGTTTTTTTTTTTCAAAAAACAAAACTGCAGTGCCTTTGCAATAAAATTCACAAGCATTGTCAATGTAAAATCATTGTATGGAGCATCACCGTATAGAGTCATCAGCAATTGCAAAATACAGCTTGTGACTGGTAAAATAAAAAAAGTTGTTAAATTAAATAGTCCATCCTGTTCTAGTAGTAATGCTTGTTATGACTGTGTTGACAATATAAAACTGTGTTAACTTGCTACATCAAAAGAAAACTAAAGGTTTTGTTTCCTAATGTGTTTCACATAATTAGTGTTTTAAAATAAAACAGAGGGAATTGTTAGATATATCTAGAAATTTATAAATGCATCTGTTTGCTAGTTAGATGCATATACACTTCTGTTGCTATAATATATGTAGAAATAATACAGTCAGTTAGATGCACGTGTTTCTGTTTTATAAAAAAGGGTTAAACTGCTCTTAGCTGAGAAGCAAGGAAAACTCAAATAACTATGGCATTTGTGTATAAATGTAACATGCTGGTACAGCTTGAGAAAAATACAGATAATGATGCAGGTGCAAGAAAGAAACCGAGTTGGAGGCAAACTGAACTGTTATGTAATTCACCTTGAAACAATAACTCAAAGGAGCTTATTAACAGACTGCATAACATCATCAGAAGACTGCTTTGACACAGAAACATTCCCAAACAGTAAAGACTCCCTACAAAGTTTAATTAGCAGACTGCATGACATCATCAAAAGACAGTTTTCACACAGAACAAGAAAGACTTCCAAATACCAAAATAATGACTTTGAGAGTTCCCAAAAGACTGATTTCATAAGAATGTATATATGTGAGATGTAATCTGATTTTTGGGAGATCTGTTAGAGCTGTTTTACGAAAAACATAATTCATGTTGTATTGAAAAGTAACTTGAAGACATAAAACCTCAAAAAAGTATCATCCTTATGCCAAAGAGAAGGTTTAATTCTCCCCAAAATGTCCCATGAATCTTTAACAATGTGAGTCTGAATATCTTGAAAAGGTTTGAGCAGTTTGTCAACATATAGGGCAAACAGATGGGTTATGGCCCCTGCTGCTGATATTATGGGCCTAAATGGGGGATTGTTTAGGTCTTTATGAATCTTGGGGATACCGAACATAACCAGTAAAATTGGGTTGGAGTTTTTCAAAAATGTATACATTGTGAGGTCCAGACCATGTTGTAATAGGTCATCCTGTAAAAGGTAGGCCAAGTTCATTAATTGAGGTGGTATTGTAAGCTTCACTCTCATATAAAATTTTCAACATCTCTCCTGAATAATTCAAACTATTAAACACCTCTAACCCAACAACCTTGTCTGGTCTCATAATGTGGACAGAGTGGTTTCTTATTACCTCTTCCAGTAATTTGTATTCACCCTTCATTAAATTGTATTTTTTGGATTTCATGTTTCCCTCTGCGTATTACTTATAAGTGTCAGATTTGGACAGTAGGGTGGGGGATGGGTATAGCTAAGCTTTTTTCTTCAAATTAACATTGTTAGACTCACCCTCATTACTACTTCCATGGTACTGAATAGCAAAATTGATTTTCCAAATGAATAAATTCAATCAAAGTGTCAGTTAAATTATACCTAGGAGTAGGGACAAATGCAAAGCCCTTTTCAAAAAGTGAAAAATGTTTATCTGTTATGGTGAGATCACTGTAATTCTAAACCATAAAATTATTTATTTTCAGCATGTCAGGATATGGTGTGGGGTGGAACCCATCACAGGTAATCATGTCTGCCTCCAACGATCTCTGTTTCCACCTCTCCCTCTCCTCTTCTGTCCTCTCTTGTGAGTGGGGGCATGAGGGTGGGGGGTAGTGGTGTTTAACAGTTTGAATTATTCAGGGGAGATGTTGAAACTTTTATATGAGATTGAAGTTTACTCTACTGCCTTGATTAATGAACTAAACTTGGCCTGTTGCAAAATTGAACACCTTTTAGAGCACAACCTATTGTAACATGGTAGGACCTCACAACATATACATTTAAAAAAAACTCCAACCCAACGATACCAGTTATGTTTGGTATTCCCAAGATTCATAAGGACCTAAACAATCCCCCAATTAGGCCCATAGTGTCAGCTGCAGGGGCTAAAACCCTTATTTGCCTTATATGTAGACAAACTACTAAAGTCTTTTCAAGATATTCACACTCACATTGTTAAAGATTCATGGGACTGTTGGGGAGAATTAAACCTTTTCTTTTGCATAAGGATACTACTTTTTTGACCATTGACGTAGTAGATCTTTTTTTTCCAGTATTCCATGGGAAGAGGGCTTAGAAATGTTCAATGACATACTTTTAAATTTTGAGTTTTTGGACCCCTCCCAAGTTAGACTAGTAATGGAATGTGTGAAAATTGTGCTTGAGAACAACTACATCTGGTTTGAAGGAGAAATTTTCAAACAGATAAAGGGAGTAGCAATGGGGGCAGCATGCACCCCCCCCCCCCGTTTTTGCAAATTTAGTAATGTTAACCTGGGAAAGACAGTTTATTTTTGGATCCCTTACCAGAACTATATTAAACTTTATTTAGGGTTCTCGGACGACATCTTTTTCCTGTGAGGAGGGGACCTTATGTGTATTCCCAATTTTTTTTAATTATATTAATCAGTTTACTCACTTTTTAAAATTTATACATCAATTTGATCCTAACCAGATCAATTACCTGGACATTACCCTCACCAAGCACACTGATGTTTTAACATCTAATATTTACAGAAAACCCACCTTCTCCAATGGATACTTATACTATCGTAGTGCTCATCCCCTTTCCCAAAAGAGAAGCTTGGTGGAAGTTCAATTTGTAAGAGTAGCCAAGATGATAGACAGAGACGTGTTTGATGTCAAAAGGAAAAATAATTAGAAATCATGTTTTTGGAGAGTAAATATACTTGGCTTTTAGTGAAAACTAACAGTGATGATATTTTTAGAGAGTGGGGGAAGAAATACCAACCATTACTAGGTACTGGGTTGTATGTAACATATATTAGGAAGTATAAAAACAGAATATTAACAAATGCTATGGCAGAGAATTGCATGTGGAGGGGGAAGATAACAGCAGGGACCCCCAGAACAGAAATATAATTTCACAAGGCACTTATATTATAATATAGTACAGGCTCACACATTATTAAACTATTATTAACAAATACTGGTGCATTTTAACCAGTGATGAAAAACTTAAGGATATTGTGGCATCCAGACATATATTTACATACAGAAGAGTTTACAACATAAAAAATATGCTGGAATCAAATAGGAATAACAACAGAATGAGTAGGGGGACTAAAAATGTGGTAGTTGTGCTCAATGCAAACATATTCTTGACCAACAGATGTTACAGCTCAATAACCAGTCCAAAACTGTCTGTTCACTATTCACAGGATGGTAACTGTATGACAAAAGGACTGATAAATTTGGCCATCTATTCTACCTGCCCTGCCTGTTATATAGATTCATAGATTAGTACTGGGCTAACTGCCCTTGTGGATCATGTTAAGCCTAGCCAATTACCCCATGTGAGAATCAAACCCTGCACTTCATGTCTGTAAGGTAAACACCTTAATCATTATGCCAACCTCCCACCCTAGGCAAAACATAGAGGCAACTTAAAAAAGAATCTATGAGCACAACTATAACATAATCAAACAAAATCCAAATAATGCCCTTGTGATGATGTGTGGTATTGCCAGCTATGCCAGGAGAAGTAGGGCAGTGGATGTGTAATGTATGCTAGAATAGCTAGCTGGAGTTTTGTAAAGAATTATAAGTCATTTGTATATCAAGTTGATTTGTAAAGCTGGTTGTGTTGAAAATGTACCAACAGTGGGTCCTGCTGGATGGAAAAGAAATACACCTGTATGTCAGACTATATTATAACTGTTGAAAGGAATATACTGTAACAGAGGATACTGGAAGAGAAGAGGTTAATCTCAGTCCAGCTAACTTTGAAAAATAGTCTGAAATTAAATTACCTGGTTTAGGCCATAAAGGTTGTATTTTAGAGTTCTGATTATAGCCAGAGACAAAACGTCTATGAAAACCAGGACTAGGAATTTTACTGCATTTTCATTAGGGGTGAACTAATTGCTACCCTGGAAGGGTAGAAGTTTTTGAAATGGTTTTATAGCTTCTAGATCAGTGGTGCACAACATCCGACCCTGGAGCCAAATTCGGCCCTCAATGCAACACCATCTAGCCCCCAGAGAGTAACCAAAATTCTTTTAAAAAAGTGATAAAATGCTATGCCTTACTCCTGTCAAGCAAACTTTCCAGCATATGCTTACTTACAGTTGTGCATACCTCTAATTTTAGCTGCGGAAGTAACTATTCTTTGTTGTTTATAACTTGCAGTCTGTAAACAGTGGTAACTTTCTGCAAGAGTTTGTAATAAGTCATGGCTGCAAGCCAGAATAAAGTTAAATGCATAGCTGATGTAGAAAGGCAATTTCATGACTGCTATCTTAAGTAAAAATGCCAGTCACCTTGTACCTGTTGTTAACTGGTAATGACTTACAATGTTTTGAGGTGGCCCACAGATGCATTAAGAATTCATGTAGTGGCCCTCCCCATAAAATGGCTGTGCACCACTGTTCTAGATGGTATAACACATCTTAGCAAAGCTCTATGTATGTGTATGTTAACACATATGTGCTAGATTCTGGTTCATTTGCTAGTAAAGGGTGCAGTGTGGGAACCAGAAGTCAGATGAACAGATGTGTGCGATGTCATTCTGTAAATCAGCACTGAAATGATGTTTTAATACTAGATAATACAGAAGACTGAGAGCAGTCTGTTTTTGAAACCTGACAAAGAAGGATCACTCACCCACTTCATCTTGTCTTGCTTTAGTAAGTAACCAGGGTCCAGGAAATAATAATTCTTTAGCTCAGTCAGGAAAATATAGTGAGATTAGTTAAGTAATGTTTTTCTGTATCTGTGTGAATCTATCCATCTGTGTTATTTTTAATATTTCTTGTGATTGAAACTCTGGTGTTTATTGTAAATAGATATGTAGTATGTTCTTGTTCTTTTATTATTTATTAGTAAATATATTTAAACTTTTCATTGTGGCTGGTCTTTTAGAGAATATTTTAACCTTTGAGAGTACTTATATTTATTTGGTGACACTGTGGGCGCTCCTGAAAGCCTTGCTGCATTGGTCAAACACTACCATTTGTATTAATATTAATTTTACTCAGTAGAATTGGGTACCCTTGTAAGAGTCTTCGAGTAGATGGCTTGTGGCAGTGAATCTATTTTATAGTCTGGGTAAAGGGGGTATAGCTGGTAAATCAGTGGCAGCCTTTCCCAGGTGTGTGTGTGTGTGTGTGTGTGTGTGTGTGTGTGTGTGTGTGTGTGTGTGTGTGTGTGTGTGTGTGTGTGTGTGAAAAGCAAATCTTAAAGAGTGAGTGTATCAGCTACTTGGAGCAGGGACACAGAGCATTGGTTTCACAGAGAGAGTGGTAGAGGACTTGGCTTGGACCACTCAGCTGAGGACTCAACTGTACAACTGTGGTCAGTATGGAGTCTTATTTGGGGCATGGTGAGAGACAGGGAAGCCTGGCCCAAGGAAGGGAGTATGTACCCTGTGTGCTCTTAAAGGAAATTGTGCTTGGTGCAGAGAGCTGCACCTGAAAAAACTGTGTGTATCCATTTTTGTTCCAAGTGAATTTCCCTCACTGGTGTCCGTGGTGAGGATCGAGACCCCTTGATCACTGGCTCAGAGAAGGGACGTCACAGCCCTATTCACGCATTCAGCTTTACACCCTGGTTTTAAATGCTTTTTGTTCATTATTTTAGAAAGACTTACCCCCAATCCAAGAGGAGGAGCCTGGAAGGACTATCACAAACTAAGAGAATTATACTAGCAAATTAAATTGGATGCAGCACACTTCCTGGGTGTTATTGACAGTTTATCTTTGGTACTGGTCCTAAAACAAAAGGTCAACAGATATTAATGATACATTATCCAATATGTTAGTTAAGTTCTTCCTCGTTATTTATTGACTATAGCTTTATAAAAACTTTTATAATAACATTCTCCTATTTATGTTTTTATTTGGTTAACATGGAGTCACTCTTTTAAGTTTTTTATATTAGCCATTACAAAAGACACTATTTTATAACATAAAAAAGTCCATTTATGTTGCTTTTGCACAGAAAAAAATGGTCAAACAGTTTTAAATGATTTTCATGTTTAAGAAAGAAACTTTATACTTAAATGATTTTTAAAGGTTCAAGTACCTTTAAGACATGATTATTTTATGTCTTAATTATTTAATTGACATTGATGATTGTATTATTGTGTGTGTGTGTGTGTGTGTGTGTGTGTGTGTGTGTGTGTGTGTGTGTGTGTATATATATATATATATATATATATATATATATATATAAATGCCTGTGGATATGGCTTATTTTATTCTGATGAAGTGTTTTTATCTGAAGACGAAAAGCTAGTTGTATGATTTGTCAGCTTAAAATAAAGTGTTTTGTAGTGGTTTGGAATATTTGTTGCAGTTCCTTTCTGGTGTCTTTCTATGGGACATCAAGTGTACCTACAGTGTGGACAAACCAAGCTCCCTACTATCTTGGCTTGTTAGGGGTAATGATTCTGAGATGGAATCTTATGGCACAAACTCTTCTGTCAGAGCTCACCATTTTTTTCCATTCATGGTGGAAGTTATTTACACCCTCTTTTCCATGGTGACAGAAGGAACCCATTTGCTCCCTAGGAAAGGCAAACCAGTCTAGGCTCTGTGAGAGGCAAGAGTCAGGTGGTATGGAGTGGGATGGTCAGCAGCTCAGGTGAATTGTCTCCCCTTCCAGAGCTGTTAACCTCAAGACTCAGTCATTGTACATGCTGGCGTGAATGACCTGAGACGTACCTCCCTCGACTACATGAAAAGAAACATAGAGGAGTTCTCTGATCATGTAGCCCAGGCCGGTATGACCCTGACCTTGAGCAGCATCTTACCCTCACCTAGAATGATGCCACAGTATAAAGACAAAATGATCGATTTTAACAATTGGCTAAAATTTTGGTGTCATTCAAAGGGGAACCAGTGTCTGTCAGCCTGGGATGACATGCTCAACAAGCCATGTTGCTTCGCTAGGGACGGCTTGCACCTGTCACCACTGGGCTTTCGGATATTGGCAAAGGCTCTTGCCACCCCCATAGTGCCTTTTTTAGGCAAGGCTCAAAATTCAAACCTACCTCCATAGACAGCACAAGGAACAAGAAACTAAGGGTAATGCTGCTAAACGCCAGAAGTCTTAACCTCAAGATGCATGCACTCGAAGCTCTCCTCAGTATGGAGAACATTGATATCTGTGCAGTGACAGAAACCTGGTTCAAGGCTCCAGAGAGCACCCCAGCACTACCAGGTTATACCTCATATCATGCTTTTCGGCCCTAAAACCCAGACCGAACCACAAAAGGAGGGGGAGTTTCCATATTTATCAAGGATATCCACACCTCCAGGTTAGTGGCATTGCACGAAGTATCGGAGACCATCCATGTGCAACTGACAGTGGGCAAGACTGCTTTTCAGTTTATAGCATCCTACAGATCACCCTCTCAAAGTCAGGAATCCCACTCAGCTTTCCTGAAAACATTGGAGAACATGAAGATCTCTCCAAACACCATTATATTGGGTGACTTCAACTACCCAAACATACACTGGGAGCATTACTCAAGCCCCAGCACCTTAGCCCAAAGGTTCCTGGAATTTATAAACTCAAATGCTATGGAACAACTAGTTACCACTCCCACAAGAGGGGAAAACATACTAGACCTGATCATTACCAACATGGGGACTCTATGCTCCATACCAGAAGTATATCCCTCATTGGTAAGATCAGACCATAAATTAATTTCACTGGATATCCACATCCCGACCCCACCCCCAGGCCAGAAAACCACAGTGAAAAACTTCTCAAAAGCGAACTTCACACTTCTCAAAACTGAAGTGGAATCCTTCAAGGCCTCAGGGCCAGTGGAAACTACGGCCCAAACTGCAGAATCCTATATAAACGCATTCTACGGACATCTCCAGGAATGCATGGATCATGCTATCCCAAACAAAATCAAGACCCAATAATCCAAAGGCAGGCGTCCAGTCTGGTGGACCACAGCCATAAATAAACTGTACAACAGAAGGAGGAAGCTACTACATGATAGAGCAAAATCCCTAAAAGGGAAGGCATCTCTGATCAGTACTAGCAAAAAATTAAGATCCCTCATAAAATCCTCCAAGGCCAGCTTCAAGAGAAAAATTGCACAGGACACTAAAGACAATCATAAGGCTTTTTTCAGTTATGTTAGGAACCTGGGATGCAACTCCCAGACTTGTTCTGAATTGATTCTAAATGACAAAAAATACACTGAACCCACAGACATCGCCAATATCCTGGCAGACAGGTTCAGTGCAAACTTCTCCACCCCCCCCCCAAAAGAGCAAGTATCTATCCCAGCAGAGTGCAGCCTCCCAAACATCTCTGATGCTCAGGTGAAGGCCACCCTCTCCAAAGCAAAAAACACTGCTTCCATGGGACCAGATGGCGTCCCGGGTTGCGTCCTACATGAACTCCAAGAAGAACTAATCCCTCAAGTAAAACTGCTGTACAGTCACAGCCTCACTACAGGATATGTGCCCAGAGAATGGCGTACAGCAACAGTGGTCCCACCCCATTAGCCTGACTAGCCTAGTCTGCAAGGCTATGGAGAGGATCATCATGGAACTCATAAACAAAGACATTGGGGACCTACAGACACTAGATCCTACCCAATTTGGCTTCGTCAAGGGCAGATCCTGCCTTTTGAACCTGGTCGACTTCTTCGAAACAGTCACCAAGGCCATAGATGAAGGGAAGGTAGTCCACACAGCCTATCTGGACCTCGCAAAGGCATTTGACACAATACCCCACTCGGGCATCATAGATAAGCTATCCAGCCTAAATATAAACCCCTATGTCACAAGATGGGTCGCAAACTGGCTCAAAGACAGAACCCACAGAGTCAGAGTTGCTGGAGCCATGTCAGACTTGAAACCGGTCACAAGTGGTGTCCCACAAGGTTCTGTCCTGGGACCTCTCTTGTTCGGTATTTACTTTTCTGAGGTACAGGCCAATGTGGGAGGACTATGGCTCACCAAGTTCACAGATGACTGCAAACTGGGCGCCATAATCGACTCTCCAGCTGACACAAACATCCTTCAAAAAGGTCTCGCAGAGATGGATAACTGGTGCCAGAGCCATGGTCTAAAGCTAAATGCCAAAAAGTGTATAGTCATACCCTTTGGCAAAAACAATGTGCCCACAAATTACCACATAGGTGGTAACCCATTAAGTACAGAGAAAGCAATTAGGGATCTGGGGACCCAAGTTGATAGTAATCTCTCCTTTGACAACCACATTGCCAAAGTGGTCAGACAGACTTTCTACATAGCCCACCTCATCATGAAAGGATTCACATCTAGATCAAGAGAGGTAATCGTGCCCCTTTATTCATCCCTTGTCAGGCCCATCATAGAATACAAAGCCCCCTTTGGGATGTACCTTACCCGACACCTGCAGCAATTAGAAAGATCCCAAAAGTACCTCACCAGGAGGATTAAGGGACTCAAACAGATGCCATATGCTGCTCGGTTAAAAAAACTCCAGCTCTACTCAGTTGCATACTGCCTACTTTGAGGCAATCTATGCCTGATATATAAAGCTATGTCCAACCCAGAATTAATGGACATGCTCCACCTCAGTAAATCTAAATCCCTTAGAGCCATGCGCTCGAGGGACTTGAACCTCAGCACAGAAATAAATAGAACATGCTGGAGGGACAGATTCATAACCCAGAGGCTCCCTTCGCTCTGGAATAGAATTCCAATTCATGTTAGGCAGAGCACCTCACTGACCCTCTTCAAGAAGAATCTTGATGAGTGGATGGGGGATCATAGGTTTGTCCCGGGGATTACTTCAGTGTCACTATTATACACAGGCACAGTAAACTAAACTTTAAAAAGGGCACAGTATACTCAAATCAAGGGGTGGCGTAAGCCAAACACAATCGGGCTAGGCTTATAAATGCCCCAGGGCAGATAGCCTAGTATGAACCTATGAACCTTGTCAGCAACTCTCTGAAGGTCTGCAATAGCTGCCACGCCTTGGTGGCATATACACCTTTACACTATCGCCAGGCTTGTGAAGTGCTTCTACATTTCTGTGCAGCTTGTGCTTAAAATGAACTCTGTGGGTTTAGCATCCAGTGCTCCTGCTAGTTGCAACCACAAGCAGCTGACCAGAGCCACCCCCCCTGGACTGATGAGCCAACAGCAGTCACTTACTTCCCTACTCCTCCTATCCAGCTCCCTCCAGTGCACAAGCTGGTAGCTGAACTTGGAATGACTGAGTTGCAGCCAGGGTTTGGAGGGATATGTGGATTAGTGTGTTTGTGTGCATGAGTGTCCTTGGCACATCTCTGTGCCTCAGTACTGTCCTCCCCCCTCCATTTGGTGGCACCATATCAGGCTGATATTACACTGTGATTATTCATATCATGTATCATAATGACAGCAACAGCAATGGGGCATTCTACCACTGCCCACCTTCTTGAAGCACAGTGTCAATGGTCAGTGGTCCTATGCACATCTACATATGGCCATGCCATGACCTATGTACACAAGGCATTATTTCCCCAGTAACATGTTTTATAGCATGTACACATATGCCACAGGGTGACTCCCACCGGGAGAGTAAACTGTTGTGACTTTGTGCTATATTATCTGTCATAGTGAGCACCCCAAGCTGGACATTAATCTATCATGATCTTGAGCTATATTACCTCACCCAGTCTACTGTTTCTTTTCTGTTCTTGTTATTACTATGCACCATGGGTGCCCAGTGCATTGCTGTGGTACACTGACAAGTGTCTTGTCTTACTTCACTATGTCTAAAATGCAGTGTAGGCACTTGTCCCTTGAATTTCTATTTTTGATTTTCTCATCTTAATGCAGTCTCCACAATATGTTGACCATGCTTTTTATTGTATTGAAACAGGTCTCGTAGCATGGTGATTAAGATAGTGAGGTAACTTAGAGTGATCAGCTGTGAATTGCTGCCATAACACATTGCACTGTTATGCTTATGCAGAGCCATCATGCTTGTTCCTGTCTGTTCTCAGGCTTGTAGGAAATATACACACTTTGCTTATTCTTTGTCACTACGAAGACCTCAGTATCACCACTCTGTACTGGTGATAGTTTCTGTGGTACACCATTACTGCCCAATGATACACATCATGCAGTGTCCATAATATGTTGCCATGCACATACGGCTATCATTTTGCTCCTCATTCTGACATATTGGGTAAATATGGTCTCTTCATTTCAATACGGGTCTTGCTTGGTGTAGCCAGGAAACTAAGATCTTTTTTGTATCTGCTACATACAATCAGGAGTGTTTGTTGGGGCATTATGATGGCCCCTTTTGTAAGACTTTTTCCTGGCACTAGCTATCTAGTACAACAAGTCTTACAAAACGGGCCATCATAATATTCTGTCAGGTCTAACAAGTTAAGCAATGAAAACAGTTGGATTAATAACTCTAATGCTGATGAAGATCATTCCTTTGTAACAATTGATAGAGCAGATACTACTGAATTAAAAGTTGACGTTTCTTCAAATCTGGTCAAAAAAGATATTTTTGTAATTGGAAATTCAGTTATTAGAGGAACTGATACTTAGATTTGCAGAGAATATAATGAACATTGAATACTGTTATACTTGTCAGGAGCAAAAATAGAGGATGTGACGCAGGCCTTAGAATGTGTTAATTTAAGAAAGTAAGGATCTACTTTTATTCATGTTGGTACAAATGATCACATTCTCAAGGACTCTCTGAATTTTAGTAGGGAACTTAGCACAGCTTGTACAGGTATTAAGATGTATCACATAAAGAAAGGAGAATCATGTCACTGTGAATGAAAAGATTTTTGGGTAAATACCTACATGAAAAAAAATGCTCCGTTTTAGAAATGGAAATGTATAGAGCACTTGAACTTAATTTTGGGCACACATGTTCAGACAGGATGGAGTGTACTTCTCAAGATCACGGAAGATAATTTTTGCAGCAGATATTTTGCAATATTTGACAAACACAAGGCAGTATTTTTGCCAGGTCAAACATTTAACAGTTTACAGATAGCAGCATTTGATGTATCTTTGTTGGTCATTAATGCTAGGAACATTATAAAAAAGTTTTTTATTGTAAAGTTTGTTATGTTCCCACAAGACTGATGCTGTTATTGTTTGAGAAACATGGTTAAAGAACAATGACTGGAAGCCAGTTCTGTCATGGCATAAACATTTTTAATTTAACAAACATTCTAACAAAAAAATCAGGTGTAGGTGTTATGATAGGGATTAAAGATAGCTGAGACCTGTGATTATTACATGTTAAATGATAACACCAATACAATAGATTGTGTAACTGTGACAATAAAGACAACCCTGGAACATATAACAATTGTTGGAGTGTATAGACGACCAAAGTCAAGTGTGGATGACCTAGAGAAATTCATACATTTCTTGCATGAAATACAGGAGGGAAGAATAATAGTGGCTGGGGACTTCAATTTACCAGAAACGGGCTGGAATAATATTGATTCAGCAACATTAGTAAGGAAATTATTCACAGTGTATGTTCAGCAACAGCAGTTTTTTTTTTTCAGATTGTAAAAAAACAACAACCATGGAATGGAACATTTAGACATTGTGTTGCTAAACAAATTACTGTTACTTCATGTCAAGTTTTACCACCACTGATGTGCAATGATCATGGAGTTATAAAGGTTAATTTGTTGCTAGATAATTTTGTCAAACTGAAGTCGAAACCAATACACAGAAGATTGATAACAGATTATATGGAAGCAAAACAATCACTTGTAAAACTAATTGGAGTGCTGCATTAGGTGGAAGAACTGCAGAAGAAATATGGAAAGTTTTGGAAGACAAATTCTTTGAATGTAAAAAAAAATCAAAGAAATGTTTAACATCAGGATCTAGTTATACAACAGCAGGAGGATATATTTCCATGAGAGTGAGATACTTGATTATTGTGAGAGACAAAAATATAAGAAATGGAAAAGAGGTCGAACTACAATTTTGAAAACTGAAATAAATAAGCTGGACAAACAAGCATAGTGTGAGACAAGACCAAAAAAAAACTGAAGAAAATTTATATAAAGATATTGAGCACAACTGGAAGCCATTTTATAGATACATAAGATATGGAAGGAGTAAAGACATACGAATTGCTAAACTGTGTGTAAATTCTAAAATGTGTTCTCAGACACAACAGCTTATAGATGTATTTGCAAAATCTTATGCAAAACAATTTGGAGAAGGTAATATCGGGTAAGTTGCTGTCAGAATTGGAAAGGATGGGACTTGAAACTATATATTAGCATGTATATGTTGAAAATGGATCTATTACCACCTGTAACATAATGTTGTATAAGAATAAAATAACAGCTATGAATGAAAACATTGTGCTGCGATGTAATTTATAAAGATTTTAACTTCAGCATTTGACAGGGTCATACACAAAACACTGATCAATAGATTATAACAATTAGGGATTGATGTACTCTTGATAAGATGGATAGCTGCATGGCTTACAGATAGGATATGACAAGTATCATACAGCAACTGGACAAATAGAATTCTTAGTTATAGTCAGGTGTCTCACAGGGCTCTGTCCTAAGCCCATATTTGTTTAGATTGCATCTTTCAGCTCTATCTTTTTCATGTGAGGCGTTCTACAGTCTGTATGCAAATGAATATTCTGATAAATACCCCAAAAACTAAGCATATGAGATTTGGGAGATATAAACTAAAATGTGACTATTTAATGCAGCACACAGTGATTGAAACTGTAGATTCATTTAAGGACCTGGGTATATGGGTAGATCCAGCTTTGAGGTTTCCTAATTACATCAGCCAATTGGTTAGTGATAGTTATAGAACTATAGGTTGTATAAAATATTTATAAAGTCTAGGAAATCAGAAATAATGAAGTCATTGTTTGTTAGTTACATTAGACCCAAACTTGAGTATGGAATAGCTATATGGAAACCTTATAAGAAAACAAACATGAATAAACTAGAAAAAGTACAGCAGAAAATTAGCAAGGGCATGCATGGATGTGAAAATTTAAGTTATTATGAAAGACTAAAATATCTGAACTTGTACAGTGTCTCATATAAATATTTAAGAGGAGACCTTTTCAAGTATATAGGGCATTTAGAGACAACTACCTCTGGAAATGTTTGGGTCTATCAAAAGGTGGTAAAGAATCATCAGACAATCTATGTAAAAGATTCTATAAGAATGAGAAGTGTACTAACCAGTTCTCTGAGACAGCAGCTGATGCACGGAACAGACCACCAAATTATATTAAAGCAAATGCTAATTCATATATTTTTTAAGAACAGCTTTATTATGGGAATAGTTGTTTTGGTATATTGAAAGGCTAGAAGGGCATTAATGTCCATGCTTGAAATATTTGTATGTAAAGGTTAGGAATAGAGAGCCAGTATTTTGCAGTAGGAACTATGTAGTGGTTTTGTCTGTATCTTTTTTCCTGGTTGTTGTCTGTTGATTTCTCTGCCTTCTGTTGTCAAAGTCATACTATACCAAATAGGAGGTCTAATAGACTATCAAATGTGCAAATCCTGTTTGTTATTCACACGTGTACTAATGTGCTGCATTTTTTTTCTCTTTCCATTTTTGTCTCCTCTTCAACGTGTTCAGCAGTGGTAGAGGATATAGACCAGTGGTGGCCACCTGGATCATGTGCAGCTGATACCACTGGTGTTTGGGTCACTAACAGTCACCAGGCCTGCATTTCATTGGTGGTGGTGACAGTCATGCTGTTGAAAGTGACCCTAATAGTTTGCCAATGACCTCAGTGCCCATCTGTCAGGATGGAGCAGAGGCTCTTCATCTGAGAGTGGTGCAAAGGCATCTGTTTTGGTCAAATAGCACCAGCTACAGCAACTCACCATGTCCAAAGTGCCCTGGTAGCTAGACTCCCACAGAGGGACAATGGAGGGTCTCCTGGTATGGCTGATAGAATCATGTGACTGATTGGTCCCAAATTTCTGGTCACAAAGGGTACAGCCTGCCAGAACATTTCCTATGAAGGTGACTGACAAATGAGTGGCTGATCTCCTCTGGGACAATCAGACAAATTCCCCTCTGTATCCTGCCCTATCCCGCATCATGATGTTTCTTCTTCTTATATGTCACTTCCCATACCCTGTTTGTAATCCAGTCCTCCCCTTCACCATCTGTCCTCTGTCTATATATCCGAATCCCTCTGCTGCTGTCCACACCTTTTATGTCCATACTAGCCACTTCTCTTTATGTATTTTAGGTTTGTTTGTTTGCTCATGACACTCTTATTACTCACTCATCTTTGTACACAGGAAGGTATTGTCCCATCTCACCTGCCCCCCCCAAAAAAAAAAAAACCTTCCTTCCTGCCCATCTACTTTTCCTTCAGGTTACCCTTTTGTGTGTTCCTCCTGCTTTCTCTTACCCCTTTTCTATCTTTTGTATTTCTCTCTTTCCTCACTTTTTATATGATAATTCAGGTAGCACTTTACTTTGCTGGCCGTTAGTAGCTTGCTCACGGTGCCAGTGTGCAGCTATGGTGCATTTCATTGAACATATGAACATACATAGCCTAGAGGCACACTTCATAACTGTTCATGATATGTGACTACATGTACTGTGTCCAATTTGTTGCATTTCTGTAGCAAAGCTACTTCCAGTATTGCAGTTGCTGTAATTTTACTATGTAGCCCTTTTCCAAGTATACCATTGCAGTACTGATCCTTCTTAACAGCTAAACAGCACTGGACCACTTTGTATTACAATATTTTTGATATTTAACACTGTATTGCAACATTGCAAATATTTCTGAATACTCTTTTATTTCTTGAATCTTGCCTAGAATTGTGAAACATTACTGTAACTTACATACATTAAGTGGTTGGATAATGGCTTCATAAACATCATCAAATGTTGATAACAAATACTCTGTGCCATAGAATGCTAAAATAATTTTATAAGATATGAAATGTAACTGTTAATATGACTTGTTTTTGCATTGCGACTAATCTACTTATACAAAATTGTGATATTTCTAAAGAAATGCAGTCAACATAATATTTCAAACTTTTAATTTTTAGCATATTCAGAACTATACTGGATACCTGGAATGAGTGCATATCATTAATGGATTATTCCATCTTCCCAAAACATTATTTGTTGAAAAAGCTATTCCTGTCCAGGGGGAACAGAATTTGTTCTTATGCCATTAAGGTGGGATGCTCCCAGAACCTCTCACTGAATAATATATAAATCTCTAAGTTCATGAGAAATCCAGAAGTTTGCTTTTCAATAAAAAATTAACTGAGTAATTTGACCAGTATTATCACCATCCATCCATCCATCTACAAGCCTTTTTTTCCAATTTTTGCACATGTGGTTGGGGTTTCACTTTGGCAGTGGCAATTATCTGGAGCGAGTGTTTACATCATCAGGTGGATATACAGATCTATTTCTAAAGCTTGAAGTTTCAAAACTTCAAACTTCAAATGGCTAAGACCAGAAGATCGTAGTTTTGAAACTTTGAAAATGAAATAAAAAAAATAAAAACAAAATTTTTTGTTTTTGCAGGGGAGCAAGCTCTGTGAAACCCCCACAACCCCTGCTAAATAAATATACCATCTCCGAGATCGCACTACAGTGAGGAAAACAAATATCCTGCTCCACGCTGTACAGCGATCTCCATTCATAACACTGGAAGTTTCAAAACTTCCATCTTCTGGTTTCAGCTGTATGAAGTTCGAAGTTTAGAAACTTCGAGCTTCTGAAGGGGATCCATATATACGTACACACACACACACACACACATATATATATATATATATATATATATATAGATAGATAGACAGATTTTATATACATATACACACACACGCACACACACACACACACACACACACACACACACACACACACACACATAGAAATACATTTCTTGAATTTTAATGTGGTGTGGCTTTCAGGTTGTCTACTGCTATAAATCATGCAAGTTGTTATGTTTATAAAGAATTAGGCATCTAAATATTAATACAAAGCAATTTAATCTTGTAACCTGTAGATGAACGATATAGCAAATGAAAAATGTCTATGGAGGCTACAAAAAGAGACAGTAATAATTTATTTCAGGTAAATATGCCATGTTACCATTCAATTTGCCAGACTGCATTTATCATGAATGTATTAACAAACATTTGTTTAGTTTACAGAAACTATTGCCATATATATTTTTTTCTGAAAGTAAATAAATGATCTCTGATCTTTTTTTTTCTAAACTTTTGACCACCCCATTTCCTTTTTCTTAATTTTTGACCCCTCCATTACCTTGCAACCATCAAGTCTGCATGCCCTATTGGTCCATTCACTCACCATCCTACCATATTGTAAAACCCCTAATACACCAGAAGAAGGAGTCGAGAGCTAACAATTGTGGGCATTATCCAACAGGGGTTAGGAGATTTTTTGGAGGCTTACTAGCACCTTCTTTCTTTGGGTAGCACTGTACAGGCACACTATATGGATCCAGTTTAGGCTGCATGCTTCTACATACCTTATCATTCCTTGACAGATTCATACCCTGCAGAGGTCTTGCTACAGATGCTGCACATCTGGGCTTCCCTCGATGGTACTCCTGTGGCTTGATATGGCCAGCGAACAACAAGAGACTCTGCAAGTATGGCAGTTGCAGGGATTCAAACCAAGGCAGAATGCAAAATAGAAAGGAGACCAGCAGCTGTAGCAACAATTTGATTTATTAGGCTAGTAGTAAAAAACTATATAACAGTAGAATGAAGATACATACAGACCGGTTTCGGCAAAAAACTGCAATGCCTTCCTCAGTGTCAATATGTTAGTATCAAACATTCCCCATATATAGCTGATAATCAAAATCACATGATCAAATTAAATTAAATTAAAGATGCTCATGTAATCCTGGGGGAAATAATCCCCCTAATTTAATAAACCACTTTTTCTCTTTTTGGTTCAAAACGTGATGCCAGCCAGCTTTGTTGGATCTGTGTTCTGTAGAATTAGTGCAAAGTGTATAATCTGCCTAGGTCATGACTGAAAAGGGCCCCTGGGCCATCCCACCTACCTGGGTAACAAATTTAAATAAATAATTATATAAAAACTTTTTATAAGACTTTGGTCATGTATTACATTTAGGCACAAATGTGGCATGATTAGCCTAACACTTTACAATTAAATATTCATTGAAAAATCTGGATGTTTAATTACAAGGTGACTAATATCTTTCATATGTAGCTCACTCTACAGGAAATATTTCAAATTGTATGTAATAAAGTACAGAGCAGGTGAAGGGAATAATGTTTTTTGACTCTCCCCAAATCCCCAGTTTGCACTCACCATTTCCCATTCTGCACCCCCTGCAGGAAGTATTGCCCTACTGATCTTCCTTAATTCTGACTGCTAACTTTCTGAAAACTGCAGCTGCTGACATTCCTATAATTTCCCATTATCTAATTTACTGATCAAGGTCATACCACTGAGCATGCTCAGTCCAGCAGCTGCAGCATGTGCTTTATGTGCTCTTCTGCTCTGCAACTTAGGGCAAGAGAAGGGCTGACCCAGCAGAAGCAAAGTGGAAAGGACAAATATGAGGAATCATCCCTAAATATCACGCAGTTCTGTTTTTACATCTTATTCTGGACCCTCCCCCAGAGATCTTTGGATGGCTACCAACATAAAAATTTCAACAAAATGGAAATAAAGGTCATGCTACTAAACGCTAGTAGTCTAAACATGAAACTGCACTCTTTACAAGCATTCTTAACCCTGGAAAATCCTGACATCTGCGCAGTCACAGAAAACTGGTTCAAAGCTGCAGAGAGCACCCCAGCTTTACCTGCTAACCTAA
Organism: Protopterus annectens; assembly: GCF_019279795.1. Classification (NCBI taxonomy): domain Eukaryota; kingdom Metazoa; phylum Chordata; order Ceratodontiformes; family Protopteridae; genus Protopterus; species Protopterus annectens. The sequence goes on from NC_056728.1 coordinate 596,222,580, forward strand.
CCCCAAACTGTGGGCAGTAAAGCCAAAGGAAGTGGAGTTTCAATATATATTAAAGACATACACACGTCCAGGCTAGTCAAATGGTACGACGCACAGGAGACAATCCAGGTGCAGTTAACTATTGACAAGACCCCTATACAAATCATAGCTAGCTACCGGCCCCCAAATCTGACTCAAGATTCCCAAGCCACCTATCTGGACCTCTTTGAATCTATCAAGATTTAACCCTTTTCCCTTTACCCTGATCCTGGGTGACTTTAACTACCCAAACATAGATTGGAAGAACTACTCATGCCAGAACACAAATGCCCAGAGATTCCTCAATTTTGTCAATGCAAACACCTTGGAACAGCTAGTCAATACCTCCACAAGAGGTGATAATATCCTGGACTTGGTATTAAACAACATGAGTAACCAGTGCAGCAACCCTGCAGTATCATCCTCCCTGGTAACATCCGACCATAAAGTGGTCACTTTCGAAGTCACCATCTCCCCCGACCCCCCCCCCCCCCCCAGCTAGGGTCAAACAAAAAAACTTCTCCAAAGCTGATTACAACCTCCTGAGGGATGGTATAAACAGCTTCACAGCCCCCTTCCCCTCTGTAGGAACTGGCACCAATATCCAAAACTACACCAAAGCACTATATGAGCATTTATATAGATGCATGGAAGCAGGAATACCTGACAGGACTAAATCATCCTCCGCAAGGAAGAGTAAACCTGTCTGGTGGACATCTGCAATAAATAAACTCTATTACAAAAGGAAAAAATTGCTGTCCAGGACAAAGAAGGAGCAGGTGCCCAATTGGAAGCAATCTTTCCTTAGCCTGAACAAGCAAATAAGAGCACTAGTGAAATCCTCCAAAGCAAACTTCGAGTTCAGATTGGCCACATTTACTAGAGACAATCATAAGGCCTTCTTGACATATGTCCACAATCTCAAAGGAAGCACCCAGATCTGTTCAGAACTGATGGTCAAGGACACCACATATACAAATGCCATAGATATAGCAAATTTGCTGGCTAACAGATTCAGTGAAAACATCACCCCTCTGGCCCCCCACTACTAAATCAGGACATCCCCAGTACCTGTCCCCTTCTTCTTATATCTAGGGAACAGGTCATCACTGCTCTCTCAAAGGCAAAAAATAAAGCCTCCATGGGACCCAATAACATCACTGGCTGCATCTTACATGCACTCAGGCAGGAACTTGCAGCACCATTAGGCGCCCTATTCAACCAAAGCCTGAGTACCAGCTTCATTCCAGCTGAGTGAAGGACAGCTACTGTTATCCCTTTGCACAAAGGTGGAGCATCCACCAATCCAGGAAATTATAGACCCATCACCCTAACTAGCCTGATCTGCAAGGCCAAGGAATGGATTATCATGGACCTCTTTAACAAGGGCACTGGCAACCTCCAAACACTCAATCCCATACAGTTTGGCTTTGTTAAGGGGAGGTCATGTCTGTTAAATTTGGTCAACTTCTTTGAGACAGTCACCAAAGCCATGGGTGAGGGGAAGACAGTGTACACAACCTACCTTGAATTGGCCAAAGCCTTCGACACTATTCCCCACTCCGGCATAATAGATAAACTCTCTCAACTAGGCATCAATCCGTATGTTACCAGATGGGGAGCAAACTGGCTCACTGATAGAACCCACCTAGTTAGAATAGGGGAAGCCACCTCAAACACTAGACCCATAATGAGTGGCGTACCCCTGGGTTCGGTCTTGGGGCCTCTGTTATTTGGGATATACTTTTATGAGGTGCAGGCCAAAACCAGTGGGATATGGCTGACCAAGTTTGCAGATGACTGCAGTCTGGGCCCTGTCATCAATTACCTTAGTGATGTGGACATCCTCCAAAAGGGTCTCACCCAAACAAATGAAAGGTGCCAGAAACATGGCCTCAGGCTGAATACCAAAAATACATCATCATCCCCTTTGGGGAGAGTGATGTCCCCACAAATTTTCACATTAATAACAACGTCCTAAGCACGTAATCAGTCGTGATGGATTTGGGCACCCAGGTTGATAGCTACCTGACTTTTGACCACCATGTTGCTTTCATTGTACAGAAAGCTTTCTACATGGTCCACCTCATAAGTGAGGGTATCTCATCCAGGGACAAGGAGGTCATAACATCCCTGTATTCTTCCCTTATAAGGCCCATTATTAAGTACAACGCCCTGTTCAGCATGTACCTCGCAAAGCATAAGCAGCAGCTGGAAAGACCACAGAGGTTCCTCACCAGGAGAATCCAAGGCCTCAAAAATCTACCATACACAAATAAGGTAAAAGCCCTATCCCTCTATTCAGTTTCATGCAGACTCCTCAGAGGTGACCTCTATCTGGAATATAAGGCAATCCCAGACCCCGTTTTGATGGGACTGCTGCATATCCGCAAGTCAAGCTCCCCTTAAGTAACCCGCACGTGCGGCCTCAACCTGGTCAGTGACATCAATAGGACTTGTTGGTGGTACAGATTTGTGTTCCAGAGACTCCACCATCTGTGGAATAGACTCCCTCTCCATGTCAGAGTACCTCTTTTCCCCTTTTGGATAACTGGATGGGAAACAGAAAATACACCCCTGGGATTCTACCCATGTCCCTGCTCGACAGGGGCATTGGGTGCTGACTTGTCTAAACATGGGCTAAACTCTTGGCTAGGCTTATAAGGGCCTCAGGGCCAATAGCCTAATAACTTCCTATGAGCCTATGATCCTATACTGTTGAGATATATAAACTGAAATTTGTGAAATTAAGACTGCTTACAAAGCAATGTTGTTTGTTATATCCCTGAAAACAGAGAGGGCCCAGTCTTCTCTCCATCAAATGTCTGTTTTCTGGCATTTGCCTATCTCTTTGTTATCTAAGTGGGACAGTACAAACAACATTTTGAAACATTTTTGTATTTACTGGGGACCCCCCTTCACCAGCAGATATATTCTTTGCTTAGCTCTTTGCTATCTCCCACTGTCAGTTATGGATTATTCCTATCTGTCTCTTGTGGACCCATTATGACAGTGGTCTTTCCATCTAGCCATGCTCCTTGCATGTCCCACTACCACAATAGTGTCACACAACAGCCCTTTATCACTGTCTTCTTCTTCCACAGCTCATGGGTGCATTTATTCTGACTGCTGCATTTCCCTTTGTGACCTTACAATTTAGGAAGCTCTCACTGAAACAAGGAGATCCTTCTATCACTCAGCTGCATTTAAACATACACGCCAAGCAGAACATACAGATGCTTTCCCCTTTGCTTCTGTTGTAGTGCAAATGCTGCAGTAACGATTTCATGTTCTCCCTTTTAGAGGTGCCATCTTTCGGGTGTCCTACACTTGGTTGTGTTTCTGAATGTGTAATATATTGTGTATTATCTTTCCTATCTTAGCTTTTCATATTCTATATATTGGTTTCATTAATACCTATCTAATATTTTTCTGGCTTTTTCACTCTTCAGCATGGCTGTTTATTATCATACCTAATACTGCTTACTTTGTTAATAATTTTCTTTTTGAGTGTGGCAAACTCAAATACTTAACTGTAACTGTTATGAGCCTGTACTCCATTTAGTTTTCTGGGTTTTCTAACTACAGATGTTCTAGAATGTTTTTGCTTTAACTTTAAAGTAGCTTTATGCATATTAACAACATTGTTCAGTGTATAAGCTTTGTTAATTAACTTCTACAAAAGTCTTTTATTCTACCCCCTCACATACGAATCCAGCTGATCATCAGTTGCTCAGAATTTCTCCAACTGCTCCTACTTTAATTGTTCCCAGTACTACCACTGCCAGGGTTGGACCATTATGACCATTAGCAGGTTGGGGAAGAGAATGGAAAATATGGAGTGGAGCAGCCCAGTACTGTATCGTATGCTGGGTTAGCGTGCCAGGAGGTTTTTGTTTTTTTATTAATGAGCTAAATGAGTAGCACTACTTGACGTCCTGTGCATCACTGCACACATCATCAGTTAGCTCCCGCACTCTGTGGGTAGAATTTAACATCTCTACTCTGCTACCAAATTCTTATTGCACCTAGTTAAATCAAACAATACTGCAGGTGACTCACTGTATTTCTTTCATATCCCTAGAGCAGGGAATTCCATTCCCCTGTCACTCAGACATACTAAAACAACACTAACACTCTCATAGCTTTGCTGATGCACCACACATGGCTAATCCCCCCAAACTGTCCTTATCTGTCCCATCCTGCCCTAAAATGACCACTTGGCCAGTAATCTTCTATCTTATCCAGTACTGTTATATCTACTTGGTCACATACACTGCACCATACTATCCTCAACTTTACATTGTTGTGAAAATTTATTTTACCACTATCTTACTGTTACAAAGTCTTATGGGTCTAAACTTTGTCAGTCTAAACACTCATTCTGATCTTCCTTTGAATGATTTCTCATACCATTGTATTGCCTGCAACATGGTTATAATATGATTTGTATGCTAACCATTTATATGTATCTTGTCAATGTCTTTTTCTATTGTGTGTTAAAAACTGTATGCTCAAATGATTCATTACTCTATGTATATATGTTACTTTCTCCTTGTATCTTGGGAAGCATTTCTCCCTGGGCCTTTGCTGAAAACGGATTTTCTATGCAGTTGGACTATCCCATTCAACAAAAGCAATAAATACATTAATACATTAATACATATGTTACTTAAAACAGCAGTATAACTTCTGTTTCACTATTATAAATGACTTTTGCAGCACAGATTTACCATTTCTTTATAGTGTATTAACTGTAATGGTATGAATGGCAATGGCAAGTGCCTGACTTCAGCATCAGGAGATACGTAGCTTTAATAAGTATGGAGACATTATGCCCATGTATGGTAACAAAGCAAAGCAATGGGACTTTAAAAGTGAACAAAACCTTTTAATGGGTTAGAAGATCTGGGCTAAGTTCTGAGAATAAAATAAGCAAACATGTATGCTTGTAAAGCAAAATGAAAGGTACTTTCAATAGACTATTTGCCCCCAACACCTGACTATTCAATGAAAATTTGCATACAGCTGCCACACATCACATAAAAATGCTTTATTGTGCTACCATCTTTCTCCATTTAAGCCACATACAATCCCATCTTGTCATGAATATCTTTCGGAACACCACCACCCATGCGGTCTATTAAAGTCGTTGAGATATAAAAATTTCTACAATGTCCTCCTTCTTATCTTCCCCTCCAAAATACCCATCTTACTGTCTGTCACTTGTTGTCTGATGAGATGAGCTTTATCATAAACCTTGCATAGTTTTTACCATATTTCACTGAGCTTCCTGCAGCCTAGCAAGGTAATTATAGGGATGTTTTCTGAATGACTAGATACAGTATCCTAAACAAGGTCTCATGATGGGGTATATAGAAGTAATAGTCTGTGAGTAATGTTCTGTCTTATGTACTTGTGTCCGATGGCATATGTTATATCTTCCTACTGAGCCTACCCCCCCAAATAAAACTAATTCTTCACAGTCATATAGCCTTAAGTTTTGAAAGACTATTGTATAAAAAAATACACTGGATACTGACATCCGTATGCAAATATAGCTATATCTGGCTCTCTAGCTACAGCCATAGTTGTAGCCATATCTCCATCTATCTATCTGTCTGACTAGGTGTACATGTGCTGGTAGTACTCCATGCAAATAAGAGATGTGGATAAAACTTAGCTGAAATGAAATACCACAGACAGGCCATTCTATATGCAGGTTTGAATGAAAAAAAAAAACTGGGAACCGTGAGATTAAGATACAATTTCAATTGCATTGCACCAAAATCAGCTACCCGAGACAAAATAATATGAAGCATTGATAGCTAGGCATACTCACTGTACTTAAATGAGCACATTTTATCTGAGTATCTTTTGGAAACTTCAGCCATCAAAATTTGCAAAATGTTTAAAATAAATGAATATTTAAAGTATAGAGGCATAGAACGAATGCATCTGGGAAAGGAATATTCCCCTTAAAGCAGCTTTTTATGAGTATAAATGGTAACATTTGAAACTAATGTGTCCCCTTCCTATATGTCTGATAGCAGTATTTTAAGGGTTCAATACATTTGTAAAATGATAGGTGGGTGGTGGGGAAAACAACATTAGGTCTGAGTAAGATATGCAAATTTCTGGTTACATCCTCATTGGTAGTCAAACCAAAAGGGGCCAAAGACAGCTATGTCAGCACAAACTTGTCTGTACCTACCTTTTGAACATGTTGTTGTTTGTCTTTTCGGCTTTTCCCAGTTAGGGGTCACCACAGCGGAACTCTGGTCTGCTAATGATTGGCAGTCGATTTTTATGGTGCCGAGTTGCCAGCCCAACGCCCAGCTTTCAGCAAAGGCACGCTCATTCACGCATGTCTTTCGGAGGCCATTCGACCGCGGGGAGGACATTCAGACTCCACACAGAAGGCACTCCAGCCGAGAATCGAACAGGAGAACCTTTGCTGTGAGGCAACAATGCTACCGCTGTACCACCGTGGCTTCCTGTACCTACCTTTTGAACATACACAGAAAGAAATGGAGCACATGCTTTCCTGGTTAACTAACAAGCGAACAAACTAACAAGTATCTCAGGCTAACTGGACCTTCACTGGTTAATACTCTTTAGCAGCTACCTAAATTATTTGGTGAAGATTCCTTGTACAACTTAAGTTGACTTGTTTCAGCTCTTTTCATTGCTTACAAACCCTAACAGGTATTCTAGGGGATCAAGAAAAGTTGGCTGGCAATTGATAAAGAGACCCCTAACTGTACAATCTTCAGGATTTATCCCTAACTGCATGAGTGACTATCCTTATCTTTACCATCAAGGATAGTATTCACAAACCATGAAAACAGTTTTCATAAATATTCACTCCACTAGTAAATTTCATAACATAATATTCAGTCATGACCTTACATGCGAGTCAGCTGTTACTGAAACAAGTGATATTATTATCACAGCTACAACAACATTCAGTAGTAATACTGAAATTACTACAATGGAAAAGCTGCATTGAATTTGTATCTGTTTTTCAGTAGAAATGTAGGAAACATTAAAAATTAAAATGTTTTCACAGAGAGAGAGACAGTGGATGTGAGACAGAGACAGACACGCTCCCTCTACATGTGTGCTCGTGTGAGCATACGCACAGACACACATACTAATAGAGCCTAATGTTATATAAATTGTTACTGCCTGTTAGAGAAGCAATTTACCTTAATATGGGTTGGAACTTTCTGGACACCTGAGCAAATATGCTTGGAAAATATGATTGCATTTAAAATGTTTTCCCAGCAAGTGAAGGAATCAAGACAGCAAAATGTCCAAAGCAGAGGAGAAACTACCATATGAGACAATGGCAGCTAAACATCTGCCAGTGTTGCCCTATTCCTAGCACCCTCTAAGTTATCAGAAAGTAACGTGCCCCCTTTTTTCCAAACTCAGTTCAGTATATCAGGTAATCAGAACCACTGCTTTCACCATGGCGTGCTGTGGACTTGAACAGGACTGAATGAACCAGGAAAATTCTTTTGTTCAGATATAACAAGATAGAAAGGCAACCTGCTTTTCAGTGGACATAATAAGCTTAAAGATCCATAGTTTTGCTTGTGCTACTCTTCAACTACTGAATGAACCTTAGATTATACTATTACACACACACACACACACACACACACACACACACACACACACACACACACACACACACACACACACACACACACACACACAGATACACACAGATAGTGATTTCCAGGACAGACTATAATTCCTTTTCAAAACTACCACCCCTTCCTACTGCTATTGTGCCATACCACCATCTGACATACCATTTTGTCACTCCATGATCACAATTTCTGAATTTTCTGAAAAAATAATAATAATAATAATTCATATTAGTTTAAGGTAGCTATAGCTAAACAGTCTTACTGTAAAGAGCTGATACAAAAAGTTATATTCTCCAGTACTGTGCAATGATCCCTTTGCATATCAGTAATCAGCCAACTACAAACTTTTACAGTTGAATAATAAAATACTTAAAATTATGCAAGGTATGATGATAATTAGAAATACAGACAAAAATATACCATTATTGGGAAATTCATGTAAAACCTGGTTGAACAGACAGTTATATCAGGAAAAATACTAACTACCGTCTTGTCTTATACCTAGTTTCTGACTAAAAGCCAACTTAAACTGCCTGTTTACAACCTGTAATTTCATTCAGCAGAGATAATTACAGCAACATTGTCAAAGGAAAAAACTTCAAAGACCAATACACGTAAGGTTCAGTTAAGGTACTTTAATTTACTTGCAGCAAGGAGACAAAAACATGCTAATACAAGGATTTGTCTAGCTACTAACAGGAAGTATGTTCATTCTTATACTGTTTTACAAGACATGGCCTTCTAAGCTGACATAATCAAACACAACTTTAAGCATTGTACTACAGCAGGTGTTACTTCAGATTTTCTGCTGACATAACTAGATTTGTGAGAAACTTTTTAGAAAAACAACCTGGCCTTCGTGACCAGTACTTCGTTTACAAGCCTCTATTGTACAGTGTTACATTTCAAGGTACTCTTCTAATACAGATTCAAGCAAATGCTGATTGCAGTTCATATTTTCAAGCAGGCTTTGTCCTAATTATCTGTTACTTCTACAGCTGTGTATGTTCTCATGGCACAGCGGAACTTCTTGTCTGAGTTTCATATAAGCAGTATTGTTCTATTCATTATTTTCCTAACGCAAGTAGAAATCATCTGCTTCCCAGTAAATTTCCAAAGCACAAGCAAGATTTAGCTGACAATACAAGGTCAGAAAGCAACTGCAGTTTGTACAGATTTATGCAGTATGAAATAGAATAAATGTGTTAACTCTTTTAGGCTCTGAATGCACTAAGCATATTACTAATACACACATTAATACATATTTTTCTAACAAACATTAATTTCATTCACATGGTCACTATTGGCAGAATAACACTGAGAAGCCACAGCTCTCCAGTTAAATAGAGTGAAGTTTATCTAGTCCAAGGCAGCTGTGCATATTTGCTGTATACTCTTAAGGCCTCCCCTGACAATTTCTACTACTATTATCAATGGGCTACAAAGTACCATATTATATATTTTGTAGTCAACAGGGTAAATTTCAACAAGCTTAATGATGTGCCTGTCGTGTAATCAACATGTGTATGCATTTGTATGTGTAGGTGTATGTATGTGCATGTATATATATGTGAATGTGCGTGCATGTGTATGTATGTGTATACTTTACCTACATTTTGTTGACCAAGTTAGTCCCAGTTTTCTGTGTTTGCCTGAATGCTTTAGAAGCACCCCTTGAGTATTGTGGCATTAACAATAAAAAATATGGCTATAACATTGACATATTCATCAGACATCTAGTGATGTGGGATACATCACACATGGACCATGCGAATAGAAAATATTCTAAAATGTTAAAATGTTTAATATTTAATGCTTTTAAAATATTAAGTTATTGCATTATAAAATGAATAAAAATATTTTTGGAAGAAAAAAAAAGAATGGAAAAATATTCTAAAATGAAAGATCAGACATCTAGAACCTCCATAGTTTCTAAGTGTATAGCAGCCCCTGAAGTACCAGCCCAGTCCAATTCAGTCAATTCCCCGAGCAAAGCACTCAGATCTCTAACAAAACCGGGCAGCTCTTCTAGGAACTCCTCTGGCCTACCTTGGAAGCTATACATGACAGAAATGTGAGGGGATAGGATTTTTTAATAGGAAGAACTACATCAGATCAAATGTTTCTAAAGTTCTCAGAGCAATGCACATTCAACTATATCTGGAGGTAAATACTGGGATTACCTTGAGTGACAAAAATATACTTCTGAAATGTACTGGCTCATACTGAAACTTTGTCAGACAACCAAATATTATTTTTCTGTTTACTTGTCATCATCATGATATTTAGTAATGACACAGTAATATGTGGGTGCCATGGTCAAACCCCAATTTTGTTATGGGTGTCTTGGTATGAAAAGGTTGGGAACATACCTAGTAACCTCTTAGCACAAGAAATCTGGACAAAGCCAAGACAAATGCAGGGACACAGGTCCAAAAATAGGGACAGAATTTAAATATTGCTCTTATAAACTTAGAAAGTTGCTAGAATAACAGGTTTTGTGTTAACATACCTTTTCTGAAGGATATGAAGTATAAAACCAAAATGTCTGTCATTATTCAGTGACTTCAGTTCACAATGATTTGACAGAAAACCACAAATTTTTTGAGGAACAGGCCAAAAATATGAGGCAAAAATTTGAACATTCTGTGAAAATCTGGACAATTGAAAGGTATGGTTGGGACCCCTTCTTAATCTACATATGTTTATGTAGACTTGCTTGATGCCACTTTCCAGCCCCTAGACATCTGTGATAGTAGAAGACAAGGAATACTATCTCATTGCCGGACAATCCGTATTATGTTCTGCTTAGTAGCATCTGGTAAGTTTAGTAATGCAATCCTTTCCTGTACTTGCCATTCCTTATCTTTTCGGCTATTTTTAATAGCTTTGCAAACTTTTTTTATTCAGCAACACAAATAAATTTAGTACATCCCTAAATGATATCACATCCATAGACAATAACTGATGGATACCCATGCATGTGCAGTGATATGTCCATTTTAGTATATTCCATTATCATTCATTACGCCAACATGATAGGAATAAAGGTTATTTGACTCATCTGTGATATTAGCTGAGCGAAAGTATTTTTTTTTTTATAAAGAGAATTAAAAAGAACAGGAGCAGAGATAACTTATAACTGAGCAAAATACATCACGGCATTTCAGGTACTGCATGCTGTGATGCAGAAGGTAAATAAAAATATTGCACATTCACTTCATGAGTGTGCTATGAACTATTCAAATTTACTAAGACTAAAATATAAATTATGTTAATTTTAAAGTATGACAACAGAGGTAAAGAGAGGGTCGTGGGATGAAGAAGAGGTTCTGAAAGGACAGAAACAGGAAATAAAATTAGTCAGAGTGGTCTTGATATTCAAGGGTATACAGGCATGAAAAGTTAGGGAAGTTTGTGTCCACCTAAACAGCTGTAATGGATGGACGATGTTGGAACTGAAGAATGATTAAGTTTCTAAAACTTTATTATACAAGCTTTTGTTTAGTAACACAGCTGTACAGATGATCTTTCAGCTGTTGGCTAAAGGAACTGAGGGGGCGGGGTTTCATAGGTGAATCTGGTGAACATGCATATAGATAATTAAAAGAAAGAGAAAGTGGGAGATTTATTGTGCTAAAACAAATGCTTGAGCTTATTTATTGCATATTTCAGAAAAGCAGGTTTCCATACTGGGATGGGAAAATGGTGTTAAGTTGTATGGTATTTTATAGTGTATGGTATTTATAGAGGAGATACTTCTCTGCTTTAATTCGGACAACTGCAGTTACCTCTTTCAGTCTAGCTTGCAAACACATCACATCATTACTGGCAAGACATCGTGCTGAATATTACTTAGTGCCGGGGTGATTTGTCTATTTCTTTGTTTTTTGACTATCCTCGCTGGCAGTTTAGTGCAGAGGATTAGAACTATGAACTGCTAATAACCTACATCTTCTGCTTTTTGGGTTCGATTCTGTCAGTCTTTGCTGTCTCCTGTACAACTGAGTAAGTAGTTTAATGAGTCAGCGCGCCTGTGTCACCAGTAGGAGACCTTCATGACTAGGGGGTTTTACTGTGTTAGCAAACATGTAAACAAACAGGCAATATAATTAAATCTACTATTTATATGGTTAATTTATGTATGCACCTGAAAAAAAAAAGGGGGGGGGGGCTTTTTTTAATAAATGCAGTGCTTTTTCTTCTTGCAGCCATTGAATTATTTTTATTTGTAATTTTGTGGACTATAACCTGCATTTTCTGGTGTTCATTCTACTTCTGGATTCATTTACTTTGATTAGACTAGCTATTCTGGCAAAAGGCCAGACTGACTGAGGCTTCTAGAGATGACAGCTGGATTTTATGCTTTTTTGTTAATAGGTCATAGAATTTATGTGAGTAGGTTTCTGAGTGCTATGCTTATTTCCCTATTTCACTTTATTTATAATGTCCACATATAAGCATTGTAAGAGTTTTTTTTTTTTTTAATCGGACTCCCCTAATGTTCAATTGATTTACATAATGGATCTTCTATATTCCCTCAGTTAGCTCATTTGTTCCTTCTAAGGACAAGCCCCCCAGAGTGATCTCATCTGTCCCCCATCTTGGATCACAACAGGCCTATGGCTGGGCAAAAGTCTTTCAATCAATTCATTCCATGCCCTTGAGTTTACACGCATCCCCATTTAGTGTGAAGGTTGGATCCATCTGCCATCACAGGGCAATAGCTCTATAGCCCATCCATTCTCTGGCTCTGAGCTAACCAGCTCTGTTTGTCTTGAGAACTGAGAGTCAGGTGGTAGGGTCCAAATGACATTACCCAGACAGCGGGCTAACGCAACTTCCATCACCACAAAATGGGTGCTAGCCACTCATATCCATTCTTTCCTACCGGGTCTCTCCAGTGCTGACACCACTTATTGTACGTATGTTTACTGTGTTATAGTCAGGAATTTATCCCTCTGTGTTACAAGGCTGAGACACACTATTCTAAGAGTTTAATTTACAGGCCAGTAGTGCCAATTCCTTGCCATAAAACAGGATGATTTTTGTATTTCTCTACTTAATGGCGGTTTACATTGGTACTGCATCCATATTTGGTTTGACCCAATATACTTGAATTGCTATATTTCAAATGCACTGAAGAACATCACTGTAGTGAATGAGGCCCTGCTGGCTTTGACAGGTCCATTTATTTTTGCAGACTGAAGAAATTCTATCTGCAGAATTTAGTAGCATTCACGTTCAGTTTCTGTAGAAGTGTACAGTGAATCCTCCCTATTATCTTCCAGTTACTTCAGTCACAACCAGATAGCATTTTCTTCTCCCTATATCCTACTGTCTGTTCACTTTTACATCTCTACTTTGTCATTGTGCTATACTGAAATAAGTTAAGGGACCATTATGCCAGAAATGTAATATACAGATATCTATATCTATCTATCTATCTATCTATCTATCTATCTATCTATCTATCTATCTATCTATCTATCTATCTATCTATATATGATTATGTGATTTACTACCACATAGATTCCATTGTGTGCTGAAATGTTGGTGTTTTTCATCTGTGGTACAGTTAGTCAAATTTTGTAATGGTTGCAGGCCATTAGATCTACTATTAAATAAAATAATTCAAGGAATTTTCCCCTATCTTTGAATTTGTATGATCCTGAAATTTGTATATTTAATTTCCAGGGGTGTGGGGGGCAGAAATGTGACCTATTGGTTTTCATTTGCTATAACTTTTTCTTGATGATATCAGTGACGATTTAGTGGCAATTAATGCAGGCAATTGTCAATGAGTTTGTTCAGTGTTTTGTGTTTCCATCAAAGTCACTGGTGATTATTCATTATAAACCCATACATGTACACACACACACATACACACACACACACACACACACACACACACACACACACACACACATATATATATATATATATATATATATATATATATATATATATATATATATATATATATATATATATTTATCCGTATATCCATCCAGCCACACTCCCTTTGCTCATTTTTACATATTATGCTGGGGTGTCACTTAAACAGTCACAGTCAGTTAGAGCCGACTCACACCACTAGGTGGCTAGTTTAGCTGCAGATAGACGTATATAATTTTATTTATGTATGTTTTTACCACAATATGATATTTTTGCATTTTTTTTTTCTTTCAAGCTTTTCTCCCCATTATTTTAGAATACAAGTACTCTGAATTTTAGCCATAAAAATCTCTGGAATGTCTGTGTACACTGACTGGATTACTTCAGTGTTCTTTATCATCTGTGGGACCTTTCTTATTTCAGATTCATACAGTGACAATATGTTGTTTTTCAAACAGCAAGAATTTGTTATCTGGAGGAACTCTTGCCCCATATTTACCACGTTAGCTAGAAGTTTCAGGCTTCCTGTGTTATGTACTTGAGCTGATTGTTCATCCATGTCTGATATATCACTGGATTGGTAGTTAATGTTCTGTTTGAGCTAGGATACATTTATTTTATGGCTCTAGCAGAAAAGGAAGAAGTCAGAGCTGCAAACATTTGCTTTGTGGGCTTTTTTCAGGCCAAAAGTCTGCAATATGATAGCCTGCAACATCCAAGAGCCACTAAGACAAATCTCTAAGGAAAATAAAGATTTGTGCAAATATCACTAATTAACTACGTTTTTAGATCAGTAAGAAGCTAAATAGTACAGGAATGTTATGTAATGGGAGAAACAGCTAAGTTATGCTTTTCTCATGACAAGGTAGAGATCGTTTTAAAAGGAGGAAAATACATTCCGGGGTGGAAAAAGGCAAATCTTGGCATGTAGTTGTCCTTTTGAGTTAATTTACTTGTTCTTTGTCTCTCACTGCTTTCTTACTTGAACTTCTTTGGCATCTTCTCTTGTAATATATGGTGGGATTCATAAAAACTTTCAGTGTAAGAGTTACTTTCGTGTAATCCTCACTCACGTGCAGTAATTCTTCACAAATCTCAGTTTTAGTGCTTTTTGTAGTTTTCTGTTCCAGCTTTCGACTCAGAATAAAGTGCATACAATTTTTGCTCCCCCCCCCCACATTAAGTACCATCTTTCTCTAGCAGTTTACTTTTAGTGCCTAGATACTGCCTAAGAGTTACTTGGATTATTTGTTGTGTTTTTCGGCTTTTCCCAGATAGGGGTCACCACAGTGGAACTCCGGTCCACTAATGATTGACAGTAGATTTTTACGTGCCGAGTTGCCAGCCCTGATGCACAGCCTTCAACGAAGGTATGCCCATTCACGCATGTCTCCGCACAGAAGACGCTCTAGCTGAGAATCAAACAGGTCAACGTCGTACTGTGAGGCGACAACGCTACCGCAGCACCACCACCGCAGTACTAATTCCCTCAAATCTGCCCATATTCATTGGATTACCTATAGATTAAGAACAGCTGCACTCCTATACTGTTAGTTTATTTTCTCCTTTTAATAACTCTAGTTCTTTTGCTATACTCAGAAGTCATACATCACTCTCCATTTACAGATACCCTGGCCTGACTGGCTGCATCCAGTTTTGTTTCACTCTGTCTGTTATGCCAGTGATCAGGTTTACTTTCATTTCAGCAGTTATCCACAGTTTTCCTTATTTTTGTTAGTAAACTATCATGTTTCTCACAATATGACTAGACTAAATGCTGTTGGAACTTTACATTCCACCTTAGCTATTATAAACTTAGTTAGATGCAACCTCAGTTTAATGACTCATCTGAGGAACAGCAACACGGGTGCAGCACTTCCTTAAAGCTGCAGTACAGTTTTAATAATGGAACATGAGATGACGCACCTGGTCTGGAAATAGAACTCATAACTATCTGTTCTTCCATTTTCAAACAAATCTTCCCTCCTCATAGCAGCCCATATATTGTTTCTGTCTATTAGTGTAGTTGAATATATTTCAGATAATACTGCTTTTGAGTCATTGCCCCATCTGTCTAATGTGTATGTAAATCTGTAATGATTTGGAATGCAGTTCCCTTATTCATCATGATTCATCTAGTCATGCATTTTGTTTTGAGGCAGTGTTAACCTACTGATTATTATACAGGCCCTTCATTGTCTATAAATGTCACCTTGCCTTACTTAGTAGGTTCTTTTACTTGCATTCTTTGAACTATTTATTTAGTAATACAGATTTTAATCTTTCATTGCATAGGACTAATATTGCTAAACAGTACATTTAAAATATATTTGATTTGCTTGCAATAAATGAACTCAATGTTGTCATTTATTGCATGTTTCATACACAGATATAGATTATTAGCCTCACTGTTTCATTTATTTCAGCAAATTAAATAATTCATTACAGGAATATCCTAAACTGTTAATATAGCAGCTATAGGACTGTGAAGCTGTTTTTATGTTATAGATGTGTTATTGTGTCTGATCTAACACATAATAACTGTGCATAATCCTATATCCGGGGGAACTGCAACTGTTAGCGTGCAACCTTCACAAAGAGCTGCTTGCAAATCTAGATTAAAACATGGTCTGTATGTTTGTTTTCATAACAATGGTACTCTTTGTGCTATTACAATCAAACCAAGTTAAACTGAAGTGCTGTTCTCTTGAATTGTTCCATTTACATTCTATATTGTTCCTGCTTGAAACAATTGATTCTTTTTAAACATCTTTTGGGGCTAGCTGTGCTTTGCTCAGGGCTGAGAACTACTAAATGATATGAACTTACTTTCTGAAGTTCAAAGTAGCTAATATTGCCATTGTTTTATACTGTAGCGGAGCTTGTCTTTAAGGCCTTAGTAATGTTCTTTCATTCTGACATTCACAGTGCCTGCTAATAGTCTTAATATCATGGCTGCTTTCTTGAAACAAAGGCCTAGCTGACCTGTGTGATCTACATTGCAGTTTACATTAAACAGTATGTTTATATTCTGCATGGCAGAGTTGAAAATGCTCTTATTTAACAAACTGTCTGCAAGCTATGGCTATCAGCAGGCATTCTAACAGAATTTCTTTGCTAAATTTATGCAAATGGTAAAAACTGAAATAATCTGAAAGCACATAAGTGTCTTGATCATTTATTCATTTTCTATACAGTACTGAGATGTCTGCATCACTTGAAGTGGTTAGCATTATTTTATAATATATTCAATGAAATGGCAAAGTGTGGGCAGTCAGTCTGATTTCATTTTGTTTTCTAGGCAAAGATCCACTATCCTATAGTGCCGCAAAATATAATCGGCTAGATTCAGAGTCCCATCCTTACTGCATACTAGGTGTAGTATGAATGGTAATTTATACACTGAGATTATCAGGTGCACAGTTCAAAATGCAGCACCTGTTTTTGAATCACGTGTCTGTGAACTAGTTTACAGCACACACCACATAAAGGAATGCACTGTGGATGACCAATCAGTGTTGTACAGCATTCATTCCAGCAGAACACTGAAAACTGTATGTAAGGATGGTACTTGGGAGACAGGGGTATAGCAGGACAGGACAGAAGAGATGCTGATCGCTTTAACTGTATGCGTTTAAATCACTCACCATGCAGTTCTTGGAGATTGGTGATGTACATTTTGCTTAGTGTACCACTGTGAGCTTTACTTATTACTTTGCATTACTTTAATAGATGTTGTATTACTTTATTACTTTAATAGCATGTAAGGTAATGAGGGATGCTTAACCATAAGATTCAGGTACATATTAGTGCTGTAGTATTTGCACTACTGGTTAATATTGCAGCACATCCATAGGGAGACTATGCATTTTGCTTGGACTGTGGTTGGGTTCCGCACCATTTAAACATAATGAGCCCCATTTATTATTAACACAACAGCTGTTTGGAGTTGTATGAAACTACATAGGTTGTACAGAACATCAACAATGTGTGCCACATCACAGTTGCATACAAGGTACTAGGGAACAATCAAAAAATATTAATTGCTGGGTACAAAGTAATCATACAGCTATACAGCATACAAGGTGAGAAGGGGACACTGATCCAGAATTTAGTCCCATAGCACAACATCAGTGTGGACTGTCCATATCAGCACAGCCTGTTATATGGATACATAAGAACTCTGTGCAGTATGGGGGTGGAGGTAGAGGTACAGTATGGCTCATTGGAGATATTCTAGTAAGTAGCAATGTGTAACGCATATCAAAAACACATAGAAATGCATTGTACTTACAACTGTAAGCAAAACCCACTCAGGCTACAGTTCTCACTGTCTACTACCTTAACCCTCCTGTACTGGAGGCTCATGGAATAAGGACCCCTTAAGAACAAATCAGTGCTTTAACTACACGGCTTCTGAATGTCCATAACATTTTTTCTTTTTAAATATTTATGGGAACATTCAGGCCAATAAAGCCAAATTCCAGTAGCTATAAACATGCATGCTTGAACCTTTTACTGACCACTACAGCATAAGTTGATTAACTATTTTTATTCTAGAAACACAGAACTTAAAATCAAGTCTGATGTCCATAAACATTAAGGTGCCTGCAAAATATTGTGAATAACATCTATATTAAAGGGTAATCATGTTTTGATGACTAAAGTGTGTTGATAAACAGTTGTTAGCATTTGGAGGTTTTGATAATTTTATCCACTCCTATTTGTGAGAATGTCACTATAGTCGACATCTGTTTGGTCAACTAAATTTGGCCATCAGCAGATGGTCAACAGGTGTGCGAGATTGTACAACATTTGTGGTAGGGGATTCTGCCCTTTCCTGATATTGTGCAATTTCAGAGTTAGTATATATAAATAACTGGGTGGGGGGGGGGGTGCAATGGTCCTCCCTGCAAAAACATTGTTTATTATTTATTTTTTTGTTTTGTTTTTGCATGTGCCAAAGCTGTTGCTCGGCACATACGTATTAGCATGTTGATGTTTTCTGGTCAAATTTGTGAACATCAAAGTCATTCAATTATAATCAATATATATATATATATATATATATATATATATATATATATATTTGTGAATGTGTGTAGGTTAGGGTTGGAGTAAGGGCTAGGTAATGGGATAGATTAACTGTGTGTGTGTGTGTGTGTGTGTGTGTGTGTGTGTGTGTGTGTGTGTGTGTGTGTATGTGTGTGTGTGTGTGTGTGTGTGTGTGTGTGTGTGTGTGTGTGTGTGTGTGTGTGTGTGTGTGTGTGTGTGATTTGTGTGTTTAGGATTAGGTTAGGAGGTAGATTTAGTGTATGTTTGTGTAAGAGTGTGTTGAATGTCCAAGTGGTGTTGTGTAGTGTTAGTGTTATGGGGATTTTTTTTTTTAATTTAATATGCACATTAGGGTTAGGGTTAGCATGCATTACTAAGGTGGGCAGAACGTGCTGGCTTATAAGCCTATCTCTCTGCTATGTTTTATTTATCTGTTGAAGATTTAAATTAATTATTCTAGTATTGGTAGATGTATATTGGTAAGCATTTGATATGATGGAACCCACTATAGCGAGTCTTGAATTGTGGAGACTGAATGGTTGAAAGAATGGACTTGTAGATACTATGTGTTGGATGTCATTTCTCAGAGCATTCCCTTTTCTCTAAGATATGGTGATCTCAGTGTTGGTATACATAAGCTTGGTGTTTGTGGGGGGCTTGATCCTCACAATGGGGGGAATGGGGTGCTCCCCTGCAAAAACAAGTTTGAAAGAGAAGAGTGATTTTTGAGATTCACTCTTCTCCAGGTCTTTAGACCTTTTTTGGCTTTTCAACACTTAGCATTTAGAGTGACAAGGGTGTTGATATATTGGACTTGTGGAAAAAATGGAGACCCAAGACAATCAAGTCTCTAATGGGTTGGTAAGTAAGACAGAGATCTCCCCTCAAAAGGTCTGTAAGACACCGAATAAAGGCATAGAGAGTCCATCCTCTCCTGGTAGCTCTGGGATTTTAGGCATATGATCATTTTGATTAAGTACTTTTGGAGTCTTTCTAATTGTTTTATATGTTTAGTGAGTTATATCCTGAAGAGGATGTTGTACTCAATAATTTTTCTGATCAATGCTGTGTATAAGGGAGTGATTTACCTCTTTAGACTTTGATGATATTCCTTTGGCAATTAGCTGGGCTAAATAAAAGGATTACCTGACACCTGTCACATGATGGTCAAAAGAGAAGAAGCTATAAACCCAAGTACTTTGTTCACTAACTACATTTTTATTTTGTAGAGGTGTGTTGTCCAGAAAGTATGATAATGGGAGGGGTTGTCTACCGAAAGTGATAATGCTAAACTTTCTAGTATTTACTTTAAACTCATTTTAGTACACCAAGAGTTTACTAGGTAGAGTTCATGCTGGAAGAATTGGGTATCATAGGGTGACTTGACAACCCTGAGCTTGCAATGGTCTGCAAAGTTTGGCTCTCTGCTCTGAGATCTGAAAAGTAAACATCAAAAAAGAGAGGTCCCATCCCCTTGCCCTATGGGACATCACTAATCATTTTCATGCTTTCTGCTGAGCACTTGCAACTCACACAGTGTGGTTTCTGTCTTTCAGCTAGTATGCTATCCATCGTACCACATATGGGTTGATGTTTAAAGCATTTAGCTTTTGTAAGATGTCAGCATGGGGTATGGTATCAAGGCCTTGGCTAAATCAAGATATGCCACATGCACAGTGTGGCCACCATCTACAGGCTGTATAGTACTTTCAAAGATATTTACCTGATTAAATAAGACACCACTGTTTATAAAGCCAAACTGCTGAGGCTCACGTCTAACAAGATTATTGATATAACAATGTATGAGGTTAGTTGTGATACACTCCATGGGTTTGCAGATGAGGGTTGTAAGCATGATAAGTCTGTAATTACCCAGGTCAGTTGTAATGCAACCTTTATGGAGGGGCATCATCACTGCATGTCACCCATCAAGGTCAAACCCAGTAGCTAAACTTAAGCTAAACAGTTTGAGGAGGGTGTCTGCAAAGGCATGTTTAACAGTATTAATTAAGCATCCAGGTATATTGTCAGGTCCCATGCAGATCCTATGCCTGTCTTGGCTACCACTTTCAGCAAGTGATCTTTAGAGATAATTAGGGTAGTAAGGGGCTCAGATACTTGGGGGTTCTGAATAATAGTCTCAGGGTAAAGCTGGTACTAAATTTATTTGCAAGGATATTGGCAATGTCTGTTGGGTTAGAACAGAAGACCCCATTATGAATAAGTTCAGGGTAATATATGTTGTTTTTTTTTTTTTTGGCTTTCTAACATAACTAAAGAGGATTTATAGTTACCTTTGGATTCAGAGGCCAGCCTAGGTTTGTGTAATTCCTTAGTGGACATGATATTGTTCTTCATTTTTTTAAATGGTTTTGACAAAATCACTGAGAAGATTTTGAATTTTTTTTGACTCTGCTAAATAATTTCAGGAGTTTCTTTCTTTTGTTATATATTTTATTCGTTGTGGTGTACCACCAGGGCGGTTTGTGTTTGAAGTTCCAGTGATACTCAGTTCTGACAGGTACTGCTGACTCCATGCATTTTTCTAAATGAGTACAGAGTTCTTTAGAGAAGCTTGCAGCTGTAGTAAAGTCAGGGAAGATGCAGTTATAAGTGAATTTTGATATTTCTTCACATAGTAGACTAAGGTTGGTGTGTTTATAGTCTTTAAATTCAGTGAGGTTTACTGTAGGGGCTTCTGAGAGTTTAAAGGAGAAGGTCACGTTTATACTCATACTTCACTGGGGAAGGATAGACCAAAGGTGTAGTGTAAAAGGCGGCCATATTTATAAGAATTAGGTCAAGAATGCTATGGCCTATAGTAGGTTTATTTACAAGCAGCTCAAGAGAATTTTTGTTTATTATCTCAGACTTTTTGGATGCATTTTACACTGGGGTATATGTATCCCAGTTAAAGAAAGTTAAAGTCACCCAAAATAAAAGAGATTATTTATTTATTTTGGCTTTTCAGTATAACTAATTAACACCTGCAAGACTAAGTTTATGAAATACAAATACCTGATTTCAATTACATAAAGGGCATACCTCTCAACCTCTTAGAGCAAGAAATCTGGACAAAGCCATAAATAAACATGGGACAAAGAGCCAAAAAAGGTCCAATTTTTAAATATTGTTCTTACAAACTTGAGAAAGTTGATAGAATGACAGGTTTAACATTAGCATGAGTTTTCTGGATGGTTTAAAGTCTGAAACTCAAATGTTTGTCATTATTTTTTTAACTTCAATTTTTAATGATTTACCAGAAATTTGTTAGAAAACCACAATTTTATGAAAAACGGACCAAGAATACGAGGCAAAAATCTGTACATTTGAGAGGTATGATAAAGTGTGAGTCCCAAGTTAGTCCCACAGCAAATGCATACAGTATAAAGCCAGAGAGCTCCAGCCATCTTAAAAAAAAAATTGCAAAACTCTCTTGATCAGTGCATCATGGAAGACATGCAAATCAACCCTTATGGATATAACACATGTTCTAGAGTAATGACTTTAAATGCACAATGTGTAGATCAGTGTGTAACTTGAACCTAGTCAGTCACTGTAGCTAGATATCACATGCATATATGTTACAGAGCATGTGCAAGATCAGTGCCATTTTGTATAGTTAGCAAGAGTGAATGCATGTATGAATGGAGATGCACATGTGAGAGTGTTTGAAGTAATAAGTCAGTTAGTTAGCTTATGAAGTTCAAAGTACATGTTCCAGTTACAACTCCTGATGTGTTTGTGTACAATAACAGATTTGAATGCATACTCAGCCTCAGTGTCTCATTTGAATACACAAGACATGCAACATGGTGTCAGATTGGGATCCGAAGTTGAAGCAGCTTACAAACCATGAGGCACAAAGTTAGAAGTGGAAAAATATACAGAAGTGAACTTGCAAACTGATCAGCAGTTATTCAAAGGTACTTAAACTTGTTTAAATGACTTTTCAGTCGCTCAGTATGTGGTGAAGCATTCAAAACATTCAAAATAATTACTGAGATAAACTAAATGTCCAAAATAGCAACACATTTATAAAAGTGTTTGAAATAATTTCTGAAGTGTTTAAAATGTACAAAAAGGCTAAAACGACCAAATGTGTTCACAATGGACAATTTTTTAGCATTAATTAAAACTGTTCACAGTATCAAAAGTGTCCAGAGTGTTTGCAGTGCACAGAGAGATTGTTATGCAGTTGGGTATAATTATATGTACCTGGTCTAAGTTTCTATTTAAATGAAGTTTATTATTATGGCAGAGGGATTTTGCAGACCTGGACAGCTGATGTTTGATAATAATATCGCTGAGAATTGACAAGTGTTTGAGCAAGAATATAATATTTTCATACAGGCTGCATTTTCTGATAAAGATGCATGTACAGAAGCATTTATACTCTCAATTTAGCGGGCTCAGAAGTCATTGATTGAGAACGTTCATTTGTGTATGCACCTGCCATGTATGCAGGAGAGGCGGAGAACTGCCATATTGTGATACAGACTGAAACGTGGGGAAGACCCTGAGTGCTTAAAATGTAAATTTAGAGAAATGTGTAACCCTCAAATGGATATTACAATGGAAAGGCACATATCTTACACAAAAAATCAAAAGCCTGGTGAAACTATAGCAGCATATACTACTGATTTGAGAAATAAAGCAAAAATGTTCAGAATTGGTGACTTACGAGATGAGCTGATAAAAGACCGTCTTGTGTGTGGTGTTAATGATACAGTGAGAAAGATTTTGCTTTTTAGATAATGAAGTAACATTGAGCAAAGACATAGAGATTAGTCAAATACATGAGCTTACGGAAAAGCACGATTATGCTTAAGAATGAGAAAAGCATGCTTGCAGTATCTGCCAGTGCAAATGCTGATAGTGCACAACATGAAGTTAAGATGAAAAGGGTGTTACAGCAAATCTTATTGTTAACTATTGTAATTGTGGAGGCAGTCATGAACCTAAATGAGAAAAGTGTTTAGCTTTTTGTCAGCAATGTCATAAATGTAAAAAGTGGAATCTTTTCAAAAGGCTTTGCAAGTTTAAAGTAGCACAATCTTTTATTAAAAGAGAGCATTAGAAGAAGCAATTAGAAGAAGCAAGTAGAGCAGATAGTGAGCTGTGAGCAAATTGTTTATGCTGATGGCGTTTCTGTGATCGGTGAAACGGTTAATACAGTAAACTATCAGTCGGCAACAAAAAGTGAAATATTTTGTACTGTACAAATTAATGGGAAACCTGTAGAGCTTAAAGCTGACAATCTAAGTGCAATGTGGTGAAGAGATTCAAACTGATGGCACAGTAGTTCTTTCATGCCATTCTGCGGGAAACAGCTATGACTTGCAGTTTTATGTAGTCAAAAGACACATACAGTCATTATTAGGTCTCAAAGGCAGTTTGAGAATGGGACTGATTTCATTTAATAAAGAGGTCCACCATACAAGTCTGGACAACAATGATAGTTTTACACAGAATATTTTTAGTGAATATGCTGACATTTTCAAAGACGAGATTGATAAACTTCCAGTCACATATTCCATGAAGTTAAACCATGATGTAAGTCCAGTTGTCAGACCAGCACAGAAGATTCCAGTAGCAATGCAGAGTAACGTAAAGCAGAACTACACAAAATGGTGCATTTAGCTGTCCTTACTCCAGTAGAAGAACCAAGTGAATGGGTATCCTCCCTGGTTGTAGCTCATAAGGAAAGCTCAGGTGATATATTAATATGTATTGATCCATGAAGCTCAAACAAAGCACTTAAACATCCTCATCATCTGATGCGTAAAGTAGAAGAGGTAGCTGCTTTTATACCAAATGCCACTATTTTTTCAGTCTTAGATGCAAAATGTTTCTTTTGGCAAATTTTGATGGATTGCCTATCTTCATTATTAACCACTTTCAGCACACCATTTGGTAGATACAGATTTTTGAGAATGCCATTTAGGATAAATTCTACCAGTGAAGTATTTCAACATGCAATGGAGCACATTTTTTTCTGGTTATCTATGTGCTATCATAGTAGATGACATTATTGTAGGGGGGATGTGGTGAAGACAAACATGACAGAAATCTCAGGAAAGCTCTAGACCATGCACGTAAAGTCAATCTTCAACTGAATTCTCAGAAATGTAAATTCAAGCTGAAAGATGTTACTTATGTGGGTCATTTGTTTACCAGTTCTGGCTTACAACCAGATTCATCTAAGCAAGCAGAAATTGTGGAAATACCAGTTCCAGAGAATGTCACACCTTTGCAATGTTTTCTTAGTATGGTCAACTATTTTGAAAACTTCATCCCAGACTTGAGTGAACTTTTTGCACCATAACATGACTTGACATGCAAAAATGTAAACTTGTCTTGGTTGGAACAACACCAAAGTGCATGTGATATTCTGAAGATGAAAATTGGAAGTCCACCCACATTGAGATAGTATGATGTTCATAAACCTGTAACTCTTTCTTGTGATGCTTCAAGGTATGACTTTGGCTCAGCATGTCTTCAGGAAGGCATACTAGTAGCTTATGCATCCAGAACTTTAACCAAAACAGAGATGCACTATGCATGAATATCAAAAGAGATTTTGGCAGTAGTGTTCTCATGTTTGAAGTCCAGTGGTTATATTTACGGAAGACCTATCCAAATTGAGACTAATCACCTACCTCTAATGACAATTTTAAAGAAGCCAATACATTCTACCCCAGCATGCTTGCAATGCATGATGTTAAAATTGGAAAAGTACAATTTCTATACAAAAGGCAGATATCTAAACCTTGCTGATGATTTGTCATGAGCACTCAGACAAATAACATAACAGCATGAAAATGAGAAAGCAGACTTTGAAGTCATGGAAGTCAGAAATTTTTTTGTTATCATGCCGTGATGAGCTTAGAAGTCACACAGCTTCAGATCCAATTCTCCAGAAGCTAAACAATGTTATCAGTCAAGGATGGCCAACATGACAAGCCAGTTTACCACTAGACATTCAGCAGTATTTCCCTTACAGAGACAAGCTCATCATGGAAGATGGAATCAGCATGAAAGGTCCTAAAGTGGTAATTCCTAAAGCATTACAACCGGACTATATCAAATTTTAAATCATGGTCACCAGAGTACTGCTTCAACCAAAAGAAGGGCAAGAGGAATAGTATTTTGGCCTTCTATGTCAAAAGATATAGAGAAGAAAACTCTAGCATGTTCAATTTGCAACAGCACCAAACCACACCAACAAAAAGAACCACTTCAGCTAAACCAGATTCCTGAATTACCATGGTCAACATTTGCTACTGATATTTTCAAATGGAATGGTCAGCATTACTTAGTGTTCATATATTCTTATTCATATTGGTTTGAAATTGACCTCTTCCTAACATGATGTCCAGCACAGTTATTACAAAATTGAAGAGACATTTTTCTGTCCACAGTAGTCCGAACAAAGTCATTTTTGACAATAGTGCACAGTTGACAAGTCAGCATTTTAAGAAATTTGCTGAGACTTGGGACTTTGTTCATATTACTAGTAGTCCTGAGTATCCGCAGTCTAATCTCTCAGTATTGAGTATTCTGGCTTGGGCCTGATAACAAGAAGGACCATTCACCACATTATCTGCCTTGCTCTATTAAGTAAGTAGAGAATAGTAACTTTCCTAGATTCAGTCAGGAAAATATAGTGAAACTTAGTTTAGATATTGTTTTTCTTTATTTGTTTGAGTCTGTCCATCAGTGTTATTTTTGATATTTCCTGTGATTTGAACTCTGTGGTTTACTGTAAATATATATTCTGTATTTTCATATTCTTGTATTATTTATTATTAAATATATTTAAAACTTTTATTGTGGCTGGTCCTTTTAGAAAGTATTTAACATTTGAGAGTGCTTATATTTATTTGGTGACACTGTGTGGGCCACTGCTGAAGGCCTAGCTGTCTTGGTCAACCACTACAATTTGTATTAGTATTAGTATTACACAGTATAATTGGACACCCCTTTGTTAAGGGCCTTAGAGTAGGTGATTGTGAAGTGTCTGGTGGCAGTGATAGATACCTTATACTCTGGGCAGAAGGGGCACAGCATGTAAATCTGTGCCAGCCTTTGCCAGGTGTGTGTGTGAAAAATCAGATCTCACAGAGTGTGTGTGTGTGTGTGTGTGTGTGTGTGTGTGTGTGTGTGTGTGTGTGTGTGTGTGATGTGCATGTGCGTGTCTGTGTGTCAGCTACTTGGAGCAGTGATATGAAGCACTGGTTTCACAGACAGGGTGTTGAAGGACTTGGGGCTTGGACACTCAGCTGAGGACTTAACCCTGTAGCTGTGTTAGTGCCTTGGAGGGAGACAGGTATAAAGAAATCCAGACCCTGGGCTGACTGCATTCCCTGTATGCTTTTAAGGGAAATTATCCTTGGTGCAGAGAGTTGCATCTGGAAATAAGTGTGTATCTATTTCTCTGAAAGTGAACAGGCCCCACAGGTTTTAGTGGTGAGGACTGAGGCTCCTTGATCACTGGCCCAGAGAGGGGTCGTTACAGGTTGGACTAAACTTATGCCCTTTAATAAGAATAGTTTGTTCTTCTGTAGTCAGTTCATGCTGAGACACATTTGAGGTTTAATTGCTGCTTTATTTAGATGAATCTCTTCTCATGTAATTCAGTTTTCAGGAAGGTTTAATCTCAGCATATCTTCATCTTCAGTTCTGACTTCTGTTATTGCTTAAAGTTTTCTAAAATTCCTATATAAAAATGTAATGGAATTGCTCATCAATCACTTTCAAATAGAGACCATAAAACTCTGAAGTCTGACTTAATTAGAGCAGATTCCATTGTATTCCAGCAAGATTTAAAGCATAATTCGTTTTCCATGTGGAGACATTTATAATGCTTCATCTCTTGCTTGTAAGATACCCAAACTTGTATTCTGTAAAAGTAATGATGAGGTTTCTGCTTGTAACCAAGTTTTTCTTTGCCCTTCTACAGCATCCCATCATTCCTTCTAGTACTTCATTTGGACATTAAATTCTAAGAACACTGTTAAAGCACCTGACACATTGTGGAGCTCATTTCTGAAACACTCCTAAAACCATAACAAACATACTAATTCTTCAGCATTCTGGCACCCCACAGCTGGACAAGATAATTCTAAAACATAGTGAATCTCTGATGCTCTTTGCGACCCCACATTTCCAGCACTCCAGAAACCAGTACTGAGTCTTTTGAATCAATATTTAGGACAGCACTGCTAAAGTTATACACATAATATAAATTATAAAGAAAATGGTTGCTATCTGACTGTAAGGCAACTACAATGTTTCCCAGGGCAGAGAGATCCTTTTCAGAATACTGAACCAATTAGAACGTACCCTGTGCTGATAAATTCACCTTGTCTATAGTGTGTATATCTTCCATTTAAAAGGAATAAATGTTGTTCTGTTTCATAAATGCAATCAATATTTGTTTCGCTCTCATTTACAGTCAACTCTTTAGAGTACTTGGCAGGAACAGCCTCCAATTTCTTACAAAAAAACAAAAGTTATCATGAACTCCATCCTGTTTACTAGTATCAGCATCTAAATCACCTAAAATGTATATATATTTTCTATACTGGCAGGAAAATACAATTTGATAAAGGGCTCATTAACCCTAACCAGAAAGAATCTTCATGACTGTATGTCCCAGACTCGGGAAGATCAACCTTTATAATTTTCTAATTAGAGTTTTAATTCATTACAAAATATTTATTTTCTGAACTAGAACTAAGTGATAGGAAGAGCTAGAATTAAGGACTATATGGTCAAAGTAGCCTGTCTTACTTTATGTAAGAATCCAGCATTACAGTGGCCAAAGTTAGATTCTCTTGACCAACCACTTGGCATACATGGAAAATATTTCATACCTCAGGCATACCGTAAGACAAACAATGTTTTGAATACAGTTTACCTCAGTGGTTCTACTATATATCCGGCAGTGTGTGCAGAAGATTAAGGCTTTGAGTTCTTAATGAGCTACCTTGTATAGTCAAGGGTACAGGGAGTGGTTCCTTCCACCTCCATTTGGTTACTGTGTGACTGTGAGCAAGTCACTTAACCAGACAGTGCTCTCAGTTAACTCCTGAAAAGGGACATTTGTCTACAATGGGCTTAACTGGTAATCAAATGAATTAAAAAAGGTAAGTTATACATCCTCTTGTTTCAAACCCATCTCCCATCCTGATGTGCCCCATTTTCTTCTTACCTTCAAGCATAGTTAAATCACAAACCATATCAACAAGTTAAGGAGTCACTCCACCAGAATGTATCATTTTTTACCAAAATTCTCCTCTGTGTGATCTAATCTATCTCCAAATAGATAGTTTCTATGGTTAATAGATGCTCTGTGTTTATTTTAATTAGAACTGACAAGAAATCTTCCACCCTCTTCACTTATTTAATGACACATATAAGTCTTTTTGAAAGAAAGGGCCCTTCCTCCAATAAAAACTCTGATTTACAACATAATTCAAAATGCCTTAAGTCTTTTAGCAGTCCCCTGCATGGTACAAGAATATAATACAGAAGATTATAATTGGGTCGCCAATCGTAACTTATTAATCATGTGTTTGAGACATAGATGCCAAGAAATTCACCACTCCAGAGGTAAATTGCGACATCCATGTTGAGAACACATAATATGTAGTTAATCTCACAGATCCAATCATAATTCTTTGGAGTGCATGGAGATTTATCTTATCCATTTACTATAAATTAGTCAAAAGTAATATTTAAAAACAAACACAATGTATCGTGTTGGATTTAAAGCCAATAAAGCAGTGGAGGAGTGGTTGACATCCTGACGTATTTCCTGTGTAGAGGAAACTGTTTAATTCAAAAATGCCTGGTGTAATTTAATAGACAGCAGGTAGAAACGGGAGTTGAATTAAAGACATTTCTACCTGCTGCTGTTGTTTACTGGTCAGCAATGTCTGCTTATAGTGCAGACTCGTCCTTAACATGCTTAAGGGGCGCTTAACAATTGTTAAGCATCACTCTAAACATTGTTTAGATTAGCTCTTGCACTATACCAATGTTGATTGAATCAGGTTGACATTTGGCCAGTTTTTTGAGTGCAATCATGGCTCTCTGTGCACTACTAAAGTATTGACAGTTAGCCTTTTGAATTATTAAATAAACATTCAAGTAGAAAAATTCAAGTTAAACAAACAAAAAAAGAAAAGATTTTCCCAAGCATTAAATCAATAAAACACAAATGAATCTGGCCATTCTGCTTGTTGTGCTTACAACAAACATTGTTGATACATTTACAACTGCTGACCTACGTTAATAAATAATCACTGCTGTTGTCCCTGACATATACAGATTGCTGATGTTGCCAGACTGAAGTTTTTAATAAACTAAATACAATATAGATAAAATAGGCCACTAACTTGACAAAAGTTTCTTTCTGCTTGCTTCAATGGTTGTAAATGGAGAAAACACAACAGTAAGAATGATTAACACATTTGCAACTCTAAAGGTCGTGAGCCTCTGTCTCTTCCGTGCTCTGGTCAGTAAAACACATAGGCAGATTTTGGAAAACAAGTAGAGTGTAATATACCTGGGAACAGACAGTTGCCAGTAGTAACAAACTGTTAAGGCCACAAAGGAGAATAATAATACCTGCACACACTACAGGGCAACCTCTTCACTTTTTTCTCTTCATCAAGTAATGTAAGCTCAGCTCCCAGTAAGGAAACTGACAAAGCAATTTTCAAATCAGAGGTAAAAAATTAAGATTTCTGCAAGTAAAGACTGGAATAACTGAGAAGAAGCTAAAGAGGCATTTAAATAAATACCATCAAACAACAGCCTATGGGAAACTTACCTCTAGAAATGAAGAGTAACTACATCTTCTTATTCCGGGACAACTTCCGTAAACCAAACCAAACTAATACTGAAGAGCAGCTATATGAACTAATCAAAGCAAGAGCCTTGTCCAATGTGTGTAAAGCACTAAATCTTCTGCAAGTAAAATTTGAAACAACTGTGAATGCACCACAGAGACACCAAGTGAATGCCATCAAAAAACAATCTGGGGAAGATCAACCCAGAAAGAAAATAACTACTTTTTGGTGCTATACATACTAGTTCTACAAACCAAATCAAAATGTAACTACAGCTACTATTAAAACTGACTGAAACAAGAGCCTTATTTGAGGAGCATAAAACAGTAGGCCCTCAACAAATAGAGAATGAAGCAACTGCACAGGTGCCATGGGGATACGAAGGGATTCCCATCAACAAACAGTTTGTGGGAAGATTACATTGAGAAAGAAAATAACTACTTCCTGGTGCTGCTCATACTATTTCTTCAAACCAACCCAGTACTGAAATGTAGGTACTAATCAGACTGACCAAACCAATATCATTATCCAAGGAATAGCATCCATAGACATTTACTCAATGAGGGGTAATGATGAATGCCCCCCCCAAAATAACTCCCCTACAAACTGAATAAGCAGCTAGTAGACTAAACTGAATACCAGTAGTTTATTTCAGATATAATTATTCCTTAATGTTTCAGGTTGTTTCACTAGCATCATTAATATAGGAAACAAATGAATCATTTAAACAAAAGGCAACACTAAATGGTGTTTTAACTGACAAATGGAACAGCCGTGGTCTCTGAGCTAATTATACTAACTCCATTCAAATGCCAACCTCCTGCATGGTGGCTATGGGGGAGGGGGGCTTTAGCTTCTTTCAAAAAAGGTATTTTTTAGAAATTTTGTAACCTCAGTGTGTTGACCCCACTTAAACCTGGGCAGTAACTATGGAGCCTTAATCCTCACCACTGTCTCCATAAAGGGAACACCACTAAAAGCAGGGATAGCACATACAATTTCCCCTAAGAGTACACTGGGTACAGGCTCCAAACCTGGGACTGGACTACATGCTTCACTCCAGTTCCCCAGATAAGTCTTCACACTAACCACTGCAGAGCACTGTGTCCCAGTTCTAGGTATTTGACACACTCACTTGTAAATATTTGATATTCACACATACAAACACTCTTGGGAAAGACTGGCACAGATTTACCTGCTATGTCCTCTTTCCAAAATTACAAGATAATGTCTGCCACTAGTCAAATATCAAATACCTTTTAAAAGGGTGCACAATTATACTGAGTAAAATAAATATTGATATAAAGGGTAGCATGTAATCCAAGAAGTAAGGCTTTTTTGGAATGGTCCTGGTGTCATCACAATAAGCACAAACACTCTCAGGTTATTAAAAGTACTTTCTAAATAACCAGTCACAATAAAAGGTAGTAAAATACATAATAATAAATAAAATGATTTAAAACGTATACACTGAATAACTGATTTTAATAAACCACAAAGTTTCACACACAGGAATTATGAATATAACACTGTAGGATAGCTTTCATACTGATTGTAGAAAAACTCTAATTATATAATTATAGTTCCCTCACTATCTAGAGATTAACCATCCCTGTCTGACGTAATTAACTCAACAAGGCAAGATGATATTCTTACTTCTGCTAGGCAAGATAAGAATTTATGTCCACTCTTAAGGCTGTTGTCTTGTCCTCAGCGACTGGAATAGCAGCTCATACTATTTCTGCTGAACAGCTCTGGAAATCTCTGAGTGATAACTACTGATCTGGAAAACAACAACTGACAAATGAACAACAACGGAGCAACTACAACAACTACTACAACATAACTGACTCAGAACCTGCTTTTATAGCAGAATTTTTTAAAAGTCACAGAAAGTTGTTATGAGAATTCTACTCTCTCATGT
This sequence comes from Protopterus annectens, assembly GCF_019279795.1. Taxonomy (NCBI): domain Eukaryota; kingdom Metazoa; phylum Chordata; order Ceratodontiformes; family Protopteridae; genus Protopterus; species Protopterus annectens. The sequence goes on from NC_056728.1 coordinate 596,255,003, forward strand.
CAGACGTTAAAAAGTAGTAAAAACAAGTACCAAGTTGGTTGGTTAATCGGTAAAATGTCCAAAAATGATGACCAAATGCAGCAAGCTAAAAGAACTTTCTTTATTCCAACAAATAACACAAGTACTGAGTAGTTTCACAGAACGTATCTGTTTCTTCAGGTGATAGCATCTGTACTTTCCATCTAGCTGTTTTTATACTTACTAATTACTACATTAATTGAATACTCATCTAGTTAAAATCATTAACTTTTAAAGTTGTATTTATTTATAAGCTTCAAATATACATACTCATATAGACATAAGCATAAAAACAAAAACAAAACACATTAAAATACTAATAAAATGTTTAATATATTCACTTAATACAGTTATGTAAATGATTTAATTCAGGTTTAAGAGAAAATATTTCATTGAGACCTGGGAGGGAGTACATGCATTAAAGTGCAGTATCCACTTATTTTTCTTTCTTTCAGTATAATGTTTAATATCCCCACCTCTCTTTGTTAGAGATACATTTTCTAAAATTAAAAATTTAAATACATTCTGTTCATTTGTATTCAGTATATGTTTATACAGAGAGCTAGTAATAACCTGTCTCCTTATTTCAGAAGTGACTGCTTATATGCTGTTTAAACTTTTGGTTTGTTTTTCCTATGTAGAACACTGTTAGCTTGCTGCATTTGGTCATCATTTTCAGACTTTAAAAAGTAAACAAACAGCTGCTGTGGGGATTCTATTCCTTTTAGCTCTGGCACAGGATAACATCACATCTAGGTCAGCTGACTGGCATAACCTACATTCAGAAGTCTTTTTAAAAAACATATACATTTGGTCAGCCAGAAGAACACTGTTTGATTCAAACATCTTATATAAATCAAAGTAATAATCAAAAAACATAAACTTATTTACAAAATTATAACTAGTCATGCAGACATGTATAACGCAGGGTAATTTACAATTATTTACATGTATTTACAAAACTTCAGCCAGTCATGGTGCCACAGATAATATTATCTGATATCCTCACACTCAGTTTTGAACATGATACTTAGACTGCAATGGAAGTTGTATTAGAGGCCAACACCTACTATGTACTCATTGATGAGATAAGACATGCAGCTTGATTTTCTATCTCTCCTTTACTCTCTCTGGTTTTGAGTAGTTTTCCCTGTTTTCTACAATTTCAAAATAAGAAGTGCTGACCATGAAATATATAATTAAAGTTCTGCCTAATTGTAGTACCAAAATGTATTTTACAAAAATATTAAGTTTTAGTTCTTCTCTCTTTATCCTGAGACATAATTATTTTAACATTCTGGGCATATAAAGGCTAGAACCTTATGAAAAAGACAATCCCTGGGATTCAGAAAGACTTCACTTGATGTAGAAGCCTTAATTCAGAAGACAGCCACATTGCACTAAGCCTTTCCAGTTCATATATCACTCTTCTGCTGAGGTTTTGCCTTTCTCAGGTCCTCCATGCAGTTAATGGTCTTTCAGGTGAAGCCACATTGCTTCATAGGTGTATATTAGGCTAATGACCAGTGGGACTTTTACAAGTCTAGCCAAGTATCACAAATGTATTTCACAAGTTTATGTGTCTTAAAGATTGTTTTAAGGGGTATATTAAGCTTGGGCAAAATCTACAGGCTATCTCTCTCCATTAGAGTCATGGGTGCTAGACCCAGGGTGTATTTCCAATTTCTAACCTACTGGTGCAGGTTTCTTTTAAACAGGGATAGGGAAGAACTCTTCTTCACATGGATGGGAAGCCCAGTCCAGGGAAAAGTAATTCTCTGAGACACATACCTGGCCGTCCAATATGTCTTATTCATTTTGTAAGCGAAGTTTAAATCCCTAAATTGAGTAATTCTGATGTTATTCAGTTTGCAAATATGCAAAAAGGTCCATCAGAAAGGGAAACAAGGATTCCTTTAATGCCAGGCATAGATTGTCTCACAACAATCTGCAGGAAATGGAGTAAAGAGACAGGGCTTTGAGGTGATCTGCATAGGACATGTTGTTTATACCTTGCATTGCTTTTGTGAGGACCCTCTGTGGCCTTTCCATTTGCATATACCAGGTCAGGTACTTACTGAAGGGGGTATTATACTCAATGTCAGCCTGATGAGGGCTGAATACAGTGGAATGATTACTTCCTTGGAAATAGATGTGATGCCCTTGCTTATAAGTTGAGCAACAAAAAATTATTTCTTTACTACCTTAGACACATGTTAGTCAAAAGCCAAGTTGCTATCTACATGCATGCATGCCCAAATCCCTGACTACTAGCTCTTCTTTGAGGTATGTTTTATCAGTGATGTAATTTCTTATGGTGTCTGACTTCCCAAAGGGTACTATTATTTATTTATTTATTTATTGCATTTGTTAACCGGGAAAATCCACTGGGCCTAGAATGAGCACATTTTCTGTGGATGCCTGGGGAGAAAGGCTCCACAAAATTACATACAAAGATAAACATTAATACACTGCTGAGAAAAGTTTACAAAAATGACATGCAAGAAACATGTTGATTTACATAGTGGAGAACATCAGATGCTACTAAGACACTATTGAAACTAATGAACAAGCTGCAATTGTAGAAAAATAGGAATAATAAATGGCATGTGTGCAACCTAACACATGAATGAAAAGTAAAACTGCAAGGTTTGTGGTGTGTGTTCAAATAACATTTGAATGTGAAATATCTGCTAGGCTAATTGCCTTGGGGAGTTTAGTGTAGTGTAAGAAATAGTAGGAGATTAGAAGGACTAGGGAGGGTAAGGACAGTTTAAAGTGACAGGGAAGTAATGAGTAGGCAGAGTGAAGGGAAAGGAAGCGATAGTGAGCGGTATAACACTGGGGAGAGAAAGTCAGGAGTTGGGGTTGTGTGTTGAGGTACAGGAGCATAACCAATGTGAGGAGAGATGATGTTTGAGGGATTTTTTAAAGATGGCAAGATTGCTGATATTTCTGAGTGAAGGGGGGTGATTATTCCATGCTTTAGAGACAGTGTAGGAATATAACATTTGGCTGGCTTAGGTTTCTCAATGGATAGTAGCATTTTGTTTTCAGACCTGAGATGTTGGTTAGGCTGATACATGGTCAGTATGGAGGAGAGGAAAGGGCAGATTTCTGGGTTGTAGATGAGCTTGTGGGCTGTGGTTAATTGTAGAAAAGTGAGATAGTGATGGGGATTCTATCCAATTTAGTTGATGCAGAGAGGAACAGTGATGGGCAGAAAAGTTTGCGTTTGTAACAAATTTAGCAATTTTGTTCTGGTAAGAGTAGTTTTGTTCTTAAGGAGGACTGTAGATTAGTGAGGATGGGAGCACCATATAGAAGTGTTGGAAGCAGGAAGGATGAGGCCAGAGTCTTTTTAGTGGCGAGGCTAAGAAAATAGTTGTGCCTATACAGGGCATCTAGTTTTTAATGTTTTTTATGTTGTTATAGATGTGAAGGTCAAAGGTTAATTTGTCATCAATGATGATGCCTAGCAATTTGGTACTGAGGATGGCGTCAGTGATGATGTTATTTTGGGATTGAATGGAGAATAGTGACTTGTCATCAGGGCTGAATTTTGTGGGGGTGAATAGTAAAAGTTTTGTTTTATTGGGGTTAAGAGCAAGATAGTTCTGGGACATCTAGGTTTCAGTGGAACTAAATGCCTCTTGGGTGACATGCTGTAGTGTAGAGGCTGATTTAGCAGAGCAGATAATAGTAGAGTCATCTGCATATTGGATAACAGTACTGTGGGTGACAGAGGAATGAAAGTTATTGACAAATATACTGAATAAGAGGGGTCCAAGTATTGAACCCTGGGGGACACCTGTATTTGTAGTTATGAAAGGAGAGGAAGAGTGTTGCCACTTTATGTATTGCTGTCTGTTACTGGGATAGTTAGTAAACCACTGTAAGGTAGGTGTGGATAGTCCAAGATTAGAGAGTTTACTAAGCAGAAGGGTGTAGGAAATAGTGTTGAAAGCCTTTGATAAATCCAGGAAGAGTGCTGAGACTAAGGAACCAGTAACTCAAGCTCTATTTACTGTGTCAAGGAAGAAAAAGAGGTCAGTGTTAGTACTGTGTCTGGGCCTAAAGCCGTGTTGAGTAGGGGAGAAGATTGGGTGTTGGGTCAGGAGGATGAGGAGTTGAGTATGAATACATTTCTCAAGTATTTTGGAGACTGGGGGGAGGATTGCAATAGGATGGAAGTTATAGATGTCGGAGTTATTGCCACCTTTATGAAGTGGAAGGATATATGCTTTTTTCCAGATGTCAGAAATGTAGGATTCCTGAATGGACCTGTTGAGAAGGATACTGATAGGATATGCAATGGAGTAGGCTCAGAGTTGTAAGTATTCTGCGGGCAAGTTATCAGGGGTGTTGGTGCAAGGTTTAAGTTTGTGAAGAAGTTTTTTGATATTGGGGGTGGGTATGGGTGTTAGTGTGAAAGCAGGTGGAAGATTAGAAGATAAATATACAGGAGATGTTCATGGAGGGTCAGTTTTAGGTGGGAAGATGGTAGTAAGTTTTTTAATGGTGTTGATGAAGTATGTGTTAAAGAGGGAGGCTATTTCAGAGGGTGTTTTTTCAGGGTTTGGACATGGGTTGTTGTTAGTTCCAGAGAGGAAAAGGGAGTTGATTGTTCCCCAGAAGTTTTTTGGGTTTAGTCTATGTTGGTCTTGGATAGCCTGGAAGTATTCCTTTTTATTTTTGACAACTAGGCATTTAGCTTGATTACAGAGTTGTTTATAAAGAGTGAAGTTGGATAGTGATTTGTTTTTTTTTTTCAGGCCTTCCAGGCTTTGTCTCTAGAAGACATAACTTGCTTTGTAGTCTTAGTAAGCCAGATAGCATGTTTTGCCTTGATCCTTTTTAACCGGAGTGGGGCAAGGCTATTTAGGATCCTAAGAAATGTAGAATTCTACAACTTCATTGAGTGGGAGAAATTTTAGTGGTCTCAAGTTAATATTCTGCAGGATGTTATTGAAGGTGTTTGGGGAGAAGTGGGATAGATCTCTGGTGTATCTATATTGGTGTACATTTGGAATAGAGGTGGGCTTGCATATTATGAATTCAGGAGAGTGATCACTGATGCAATTCGGGAGAGTTCCTGAGGTGATAATTTTTACAGGGTCAGAAACCAAGATTCTATTCATGATTGAGCCTTTGTTTTCCTTGATGTTGCGTCTAGTAATGTCAGAGATTAGCTGAGTATAGATATGAAGGTTAATATCTGTAGAGGGGTTGTTTTTGGAAATATCTAGCCAGTTAATTTTGACATCACCTTGCATGATAGTTTCATTTTTTATATTGTTGGTAGTCCAGGCAAGAATTTCCTCAAGAATAGGAGTATTATTACCTGGGGGGATGTATATGACTATGATGCAAAGGCTTTTGCAGTCATTAAGTTTTAGGAATGTGACAAGTAGCTCTGCAGGGGAAAAGTAGGGAATTGGTTGGGAATATGGGAGTACTGCAAATGAGCTTGGGAATAGTAAGGCTATTCCACCACCTTCTCTATGTAGTTTATCAGTTCTGAGGGAAGAGTAGTTTGGGGGAAGAAATTCAGAATTTTGATGTATGGTTTTAGCCAGGTTTCAGTGATAGCGGTAAAGTCTTGATTATGTTAATTTACCCATGTGTGCAGTTGGGGAATTTTGTTTCTAATGCTCTGGAGATTAATTGTGGTAAAGATTAGTGATTTTGTGGAGTTAGGGGAAGGAGGAGAAGGGCCAGGGTTGGGATGTATGTCACCACAAAAGGAATAGTTTATGGATAACTGGGAAGTAGGTGGGTAGGGGCTTCTTTTTTAGGTAATGGGAGTATCTGAAGTTGTGGTTGTGAGGAAGGTTGTGGTGTGGAAGAATGGTGATGAATTTCTTTAGTAGTAGTATTGGATCTGTACTATAGAGAGAGGAGCATATGGCAGAGTAACTGTGGAGGGTGTGTGTGTGTGTGTGTGTGTGTGTGTGTGTGTGTGTGTGTGTGTGTGTGTGTGTGTGTGTGTGGGTGGATGTGGAGGGGAATGGTATAGGTGGTATGTAAGTTGTGTGAAAGGAAGTTAGTCTTAGAAGAAGTGAGAGGTAGATAGTAAATGTAAAAAGAAAGATGTTGAATATTACAGGCATGACTGTGATGTATTAGTTAAAGAGGAAGTGGGTGAGAATAGAGGAGTGGGATGGAAGAGGTGTAGTGGTACAGAAAGTGTGGAGAGGCAAAGTTGTGACTAGGATTACTGGGTTATGAGGTAGGGCAGTAGTCAGAGGTGGAAGGTGGGCTTAAGGAGGGGTGTGGAATGTAGGGGTGAGAAGACTGAGTTAAGGAAGAGGGGGAGGGTAGAGAGTTTGGAGCTAATGAGAAATGGATGTCTTTGTAATGTTTGATGAGGGGAGGTCTATGATTGGAGGATGGAGTGGTAGGAGGGTCGAGGATAACTATAAGTGTAATTGAAGTGGGGTGGGTGAGAATGGGAGTAAGGTAGGGTAGGGGAGTGGAGTGAGCCCGAGCGAGGGTGAATGGAGTGGGTTTGCCCAGCTGGAAGAGGCAGGAGTGCCACAAAAAACAGTCAGGTACAACAAAGGAAACCAGTTCCCAGGTAGGCCATGCTGTATTTGGATGAGAGACACTCTTTAGAAGGTATAACTGAATCTATTGGGGAAAAGAACTACTCTCCCATATAGTTTAGGGCTTATAACATGTAATGTATGGGAGAAAGAAATGTTTTCACTTAGGTTTGTATTTGTGGTTTGTTAGTTTCTAGTACTGAAGGGAGATAGGCAGTGCGTAGTGGATTTCTAGTAGGTGTTTACTGCCATCTAGTGGAGGTAGGGGGAAAGGATAGTTTAAATTAACTAAAAGAAACATTAAATATAAACGGGAGACAGGGTGGGGATGGGAACGTCCTTGGGGGTCCGCAAGTGTGCATGCCACTATCTACACTTTTATCTATACTAAAATAACAGCTTAAAACTGTAGGCTGTCGCCTACATTGAGGAAGCTAAATTGGGAATCTTTTCTAAGAGGTCCTGCCAAGGCAGCTAGCAGTGCAAGGAATGGTTCGAGCAGTTGCTTTAGGATGCATTAGAGATGGGAGGGCAGTCTTGGTAAATGGCATTCTTCCAAGACTGAGGGGCTAAATTGGGAGGCTTTTCCAAAATGTCCTGCTGAGGCAGCTAGAAGTGCAATGAATGGTCCGAGCAGTTACTGTAGGATGTATTAGAGATGGGAGGGCAGTCTTGGTAAACAGCATTCTTCCAATACTGGCAAGCTAAATTGGAAGGCTTTTCTAAGAGGTCCTGCCAAGGGAGCTAGTAGTGCAAGGAATGGTCTGAGCAGTTACTGTAGGATGTATTAGAGATGGGAGGAAAATCTTGGTAAACTGAGTTTTTCCAAGACTGAGGGGATAAATTGGGAGGCTTTTCCAAGAGGTCCTATTCCTATCGAGGCAGCTAGCAGTGCAAGGAATGGTCTGAGTAGTTACTGTAGGATGTATTAAAATTGGGAGGGCAGTCTCGGTAAATTATGTTCTTCCAAGACTAAGGGGCTACATTGGGAGACTTTTCCCAGAGGTCCTGCCAACGCAGCTAGCAGTACTCAAATGGTCCAAGCAGTTATTGTAGGATGTATTAGAGATGGGAGGGCAGTCTTGGTAAATGGCATTCTTCCAAGACTGAGGGGCTAGATTGAGAGGCTTTTCCAAGAGGTCCTGCCAAAGCAGCTAGCAGTGCAAAGAATGGGCTGAATAGTTACTGTAGGATGTATTGGAGATGGGAGGGTGGTCTTGGTAAACAATGTTCTTCCAAGGAGCAAGCACACTGTGAGGAGGTCTGAGGGAGACATCTGGGCAAGAAAAATAGGATTTTAAAAATAATACCTTTCTTGGCAATGAGTTTTAAGCTATACTTTTGTAACCAGTCATTTGTCTGTATTAATCCTTCCTTTAGGATGTTAGCAGCTTGGGGGGATTCTGTGACTGCTCCTAGTTTGCAATCATCTGCAAACCTGGTCAGTCAGAGGCCCTTGACATTGTCCTTAACTTCCAGGAAGTAGAAGCCAAAAGAAGTGGACCCAGCACAGAGCCCTGAGGGACTTAGGTAGTGACCAGCATATTTGTGGAAGTGGTTTCCCTATTCTAACTTTCTGTATCCTATCTGACAGCCAGCATGTAATGTAAGAGTTTATGCCTATATCCATGATTTTGTTTACAATACCCATGTAATGTATTGTATTGTATCAAATGCCTTAGTTGGGTCAAGGTAGGCAGTATGCACCATTTTGTCCTCATCCATTGTCTTGACCTTCACCAAGAAGTCCAGCAGATTGAATAGGCATGCTTTGCCCTTGATGAAACCAAACTGGGTTGGATCCAGTATTTGAAGGTTTCTATGTCCTTTTTAATCATTTTCATGACAATTTATTCAGTGGCTTTGCATACGAGACTAGTCAGAGTTTTGGGTCTGTAGTTCCCATAGTCCATTGATGGGCCATCCTTATGCAAAGGGATGACCATTGCAGTTCTCTATTGGTGAGGCAAAATGCCTGCCTGGAGGCTCTGATTAAACGATGACTCCAGTGGTCCTGACAGATCATGTTTCAGCCTATTTAGAAGGCATCCTGTGATATTATTGTGGCCTATTGATGCAGTATTTTTGGTGTTAGAGATGACATCTAAGGTAGGATCTGCTCCCTAGTGATAGTTGGGGGTGCTTGATTGCATTTCCTGGAGGGACAGCTGGTGGAGAGAGTGTAAAATTAGATCTGAATTTGTTGGGTGACATATTTGCTGTATCTTCTGGTTCTGTGCAAGTAGCTCTACTTACAATCAGTTCTGCACGCTGCTGTGTGCTGCCTTGGAGATTTCCGACATAGCTAAAGAAACCCTTGTATTTGACCTTTGCCTGGGAAGCTCTCTTCATCTCAGAGTTCGCTTTAGTAGACTTAATTTGCCCATTAGCTGTTTGTTTAGATTAATGAGAGTGTTTTTATCATGCTGGGTATAGCACTTCCAAATCTTGTTCATGATTTTTTTCTTCTGTTGTACAACCTGTTTATGTTTGGATTCCAATGGGGTGGTTTGTTTTTATATTAGTCCTGGGCTTATTTATGGTAGGCACAGCTGTTTCTATGCATCTATTGTCATGATTTACAGGGTTTCTGTGAACAGTTCCACATAAGGCAGCTGTGTTCCCAGATTCTGATGTGTGGAGGGCTTGACATTTTAACAGGTTATCACTTAGTAATAATAAAGTTGTCCTAGAATAATTTCTAAATGTTATTGGGTTAGCCAGGGTCACAGAACTGATTTTTATTATAAAGGAGACAGCTTTGCAGTCTGACTTTACCAGGTAAGACACTGTACTGGTGGTACAGCATTCTCCCAGTTTATGAGTACCAGGTTGAGTATGTTTGCACCCCTAGTGAGCGTATGGACTATTTGGTCCAAGATGTTTTATGTTTGGAAAGTCCAGGAATCTCTAAGCCTGTAAGTTTTCCATCATGTAAGTATCCCAGTTTATAATGGGGCAGTTGAAATCACCCCTGAATATGGTATTGGGTTGAATGATGACGGTCACTAGTAAGTTCAGAATGAATTATGGGTTTCTTCAGTCATAGTGGGTGATATGGGACTTTACGTATGAAGATACAGACATGAAGAAGGTCAAGTACGTCATCTTGTTTGACTAGTCTGTGTGAGGTTGTTGTTGATATAGATTGAAACACCTCCACCTTTTCTCCCGTTTTGTGCAGTAGCTGACCTAAATGAGTGGAAGGTACTGTAGCCCTGCAATGTTGGAGTGCTCTCAGTGGTTTTAAACCATGTCTCAGTAATTGCACAGATGTGCACATTCTCCAGGGTGAGGATAGCCTGGAGGGAATGGAATTTCTTGCTTAGGCTCTAGCATTCAGCAGCAGCACCTTTATATTCCCTTGGGTTATTTTTGCTATGTCAGAAGGTTTATCAGTTTGGCATTGCTTAAAAAGGCACTATGGGGAGGACAGTGTTCTAGTCGATATTCAGAGGGGGCAGGTGTAGATTATTCTTGGCAAAGCTATGCGGTCTGTTGAACATATCCTCCCATGCTGATAAATATTGTACCCCATTGGAATGAAATCAGAAACTAAGCTAATTATTCAATATCAGTCATCTTTTGTTCATATTGTGGCATCATCATGAAGGTCACTTGCTGCTCAGTGCGAGGCACATATCAACCTGGGATGCATAGTCCATGAGCTACATAATGCCCCTTTTCATATAGTCCAGGGAGCCACTTGAACTATGACAGAGTCATAATGGTGCCTGTGGTCTAATAACTTGCATGCATGGGGTGATTTGGCAGATCCAGATCTTTGACAAACAACAGATTGTCATTTTCTGCTTAATCAGCCTGATGATATGAATACCTGTATGTCTCACAATGGAGTCTCCTATGACTAAAATATTGGGTAGTGTGTTGGGTTGCCCAATAGGCTTTGTAGTTGACTCACCAAAGGGTGTGGCTGTATGTGTTGTGTTGGGTGTTGTTTTGGTGGAGTGCTTTTAGGGTTGATGAGGATTCTTTTTGTAGGTTGAGTGTCGAGGACATGTCTGGGGTTTAGGAAGTTTGGTTTTAAGTACCTCAGCATAGACTGTTCTATGTGTTGTCTCAGCACTATGTATGGTAGGTGAAATGCTTACACTACTAACAACTTGATTGTCATTTTAACTGCTTTTGTGTAAGAGTCTTGGTGGCAAAGAAATTGGGAAAGTGTCAGTGCATGGTGTCAGGTCTTTTTTTAGTTGAACTACAAATGGGTGGCACATTGGGGTTTTACATCAGGCTGTCTTGAGTGCTGTGAAGGTGGAAACCACTGCTAGACTATATATGACTCATTTTATGTGACTCTGCTCCTCAACATGCAAACAAGATGCTCCTTATGCAGCTGAATACTGAGTAGAGCTACAGGGGGAGTTTTATAGGAAAACTTTAGTTTTTAAATGCCTCGGTTATACAAGGCACTGCTAAATGTCATAAAAAGTTATTTAAACCAACTAAAATGCCCTCTGACCAGTGAAACAGTTTCATTTTGTCCCTATGTGTTTCCCAACCAGACACACCAGTCCACATTTCTACTGCCACTATAATTGCACTTCCAGTCTTCTTATTGTAAAAACACACTGTAGTTAGCCAAAAGAGAAAAGGTACCAGAAACAAATCAAACTAGATTACAAGACAGTTCTAAGGCAGACAAGCCAGCAGTGAGGAACACATACTTTAAGCCAATTTCAAAGCACATTAGCAGCAACCAGACCAAGGAAAATCAAATGCACTTTACAGTGATGAAATGTAAAAACTAATGCAATAAATTTGAAAATACAGCAGCAGTCTTCAGAAATAACTTATAAAAGTGCAATATTTAAATTTAAAGTACTTATCTCAGCCTGGATGACACCAGATACAAACCAAACACTCTGAAAATACAGATGAGGGCACCAAAAGTTTGAGCTCTATGCAGTAGTTTGACAAAGATAGCTGACTTTTCATGTAATGTAAAATACCTGGTGGCTTTTAATCTTGGAGGAAAAAAGTGAATGCTGTCAAAAGATGGAGGTTACCCATTCAGTCTTATGGGACTACTCATGGTAAATTCAACAAAACTGTCAGTGTCTGTACTGTATGTGTGTGAGTTGTGGCTGTGTCTGTGTGTGTGTGCATGTGTGTGAGAGCTGTGTGTGCTGTGTGTGGTTGTGGTGTAAGTGTTAGTGTAGTGGTGTTTGTGGTTGTGGGTTGTGTGGAAATGTGTGTGTGTGCGTGTGTGTGTGTGTGTGTGTGTGTGTGTGTGTGTGTGTGTGTGTGTGTGTGTGTGTGTGTGTGTGTGTGTGTGTGTGTGTGTGTGTGTGTGTGTGTGTGTGTGTGTGTGTGTGTGTGTGTGTGTGTGTGTGTGTGTGTGTGTGTGTGTGTTGTGGTGTGTTGTGGTGTGTGTTGTGTTGTGGCATGTAGGGGGCTTATTGTGAATGTAAGGCTTGTAATATGCATATATTATTAATATGTATTGCCTGTAAGTGTGTGTGAATGCATGGGTGTGTGTGTGTGTGTGTGTGTGTGTGTGTGTGTGTGTGTGTGTGTGTGTGTGTGTGTGTGCTCATGCACTTGTACATGGGGTGCTTTTGCTAATGCGATGCATGGTGTGGACTGCTAGTGGAAACACTAGCACAGTCAGGTCTAACAGTTCAGTACTCAGTTCAAAGACTTGGTAATGATCCACTGATAAGGTCTTCATCATTGAGGTTAAAACTGTGTCTCTGAATTGAAATTTCTCTCCTTTATACTGACTGGCCTATCTGTGCTGCACAATTTGGGGTCACTGGAGTATTATTAATATAAAATATTACAGCAGTAACAGTGACTCATAAAACTGACTGCTACCTGTTATTTCAGTTTCTATATATGCTTGTGTATATTCCAGAAAATATTCAGCGCTACTGGGGCAATAATCTTTTATGAAAAAACATGCCTTTTCAGAAAAAGAATATGTCACTTTATTGACAATGCATCATCTCTATTCCAAAGCCACAGTGTCCAGACTTTTTGTTGGACAACAGCGATCACATAACAGTCCTGCGCTGCTGATGGTGATAACATGGATGCTGTGGAGAGATTCTGGTGCCATTAGTAAGCCAGTTTAGTATTTATATTCTGGAGAAAAATAGGGATGTGGGAATATTAGGAACTTTTAATTACATCAACAGTATAAGTGAAATCCTTGAAAGCAACTTTCAGGAAAAGAGATTTGGAAACAGAAACTGACACAATTACAAGATAAAAAGTTGTGAAAACAACAAGAGGAAGTGCTTTTCACATACAACAATGTGATCTGCCTCCTTTACACAGACACACAACATGGAGACACACACACAAGCATTGTCTCATACACACAAAAATGGTCCAAAACAGTGGAAGGATTTAAGAATGCAAAGGAAATGCATAGGCAGTCTAGAAAGTTAGTGGTATAAACTATTGCTTAAATAGGACTATCACATCTAATATGCAGAATATAGCTGATGAAATAAGTGCTCAGCTTAAATACTGTACTACGGGTCTTACTGGATATGGTATGCATATGCAAACACAGAAATAATAACATCTGAGTTACCTCACTCTTACACACACATCATTTGACATTTCTTTGGGCATATTGTGTTTTGTTTTTCAGTCTGAGTCATTCAGTACTGGCATTCATTGACAAACTTCTCAAGCGGGTAAATTAGGGTTCCATTTTTTTTTGTGGAGCATAGTTTCATGTAAGAATTGCAACATTCCATCTAAAATCAGTACAGTAGTGGCTGCGTTGAATTCCATCCCTATACGTTACAATGTCCTGCAATTACAGTCAGGATTTACAAAAGTAGCTGGTTGCTTTAATCTTATCTATTTGGTTTTACTATGAAAGGTCGTAACACAACATGCTGAAAAAACACATCACTGAACACAAATGCCCAAAACAGCACAAAGGTAAAACTCACACTGTTAGCATTTTTTGTGAGGGTTACCCCCACACCTCTTGAACATACTTGCTGACTGTTCGAAACGTTAAATCCCAGAATATTGATGTCACAATGTCAAAACAGGGAATGGCAACATACACTGAGCATGCTCGAGGATTACCACTGAAGAAAGGGAATATCCCCTACCTGGGGATTGTCAGTCTTGTGCACATGTTGACCAAATGGCATCAACCATACTGGTGTCAACATTCTGCATGTTCGATATATATATATATATATATATATATATATATATATATATATATATATATATATATATATATATATATATATATATATATATATATAAAATTCTGTGACTCTGTGCAAATGTGATGAAAGGAGGAATCTCCTAGGCACTGCTGATGCACACATAGAAACCACATCAGGAGTGATTCCCTATGGAAAACAGTCATTGGTATTTTGATCAGCTGCATCTTGTGATTGAGGCACCTGATACTCACGGAAGGTAAATTCACTTTTTAACTGCTTTTTTAGATGTCAAGCCTACTTTTCCTTTGACTGTATTTGGTAACACCTTTCTTTTCCCTAATATCACTGCTGGACTCCGTGGCTTAACTTTTAGACCATTATGAACACTAACTGTAGCTGCCATACTGGAAAAAAAAATACTGTGGGACAGCTGAGATGGCGCAATCTTGGATCACCTGATAAGAGCATCCTTGGAGAGAAGGCACCCTTATAAGATGTTGGCAGTACAGTGTCATGTCTGTTAAGCTTCCGCCTCACACGAGTACTTGAATTTCAATGGGCCTGTAGCAGAGGTTATTAAAGTGCCAAACTGTAATATTTTCTTGACCTTGCCATTTAGGACAGCTGTGTCCCTGCACACCCATTCCTCCTGTACATGGCTTGCTCTGCCAGTGGCCTGGGTGATCGTCAACCCTTGGTTGTGTGTGCTCCAGATAGATGCGACATCTGTATACCTATAGGAAAGCTGGCTTATATTTAATTTTAAAAACACCAAAACTGACTATTTTACACATTTATGTACAACTAATGCCTCATGGACAAAACTCTAGTGTATCCATACTTCCAAACATTTTTCTATAATTATATAGAATATAGTCATCTGGACAACGTTCATAAACCAATAGTGGAACAATGCTGAGCACTAGTATAACACTGCTTCTGAAACACAGGAGAAGGGAGTATTTTTTCTATTTATTTATTTATTTTATCTATTGACATTTGTTTACTGAGAAAGTAAACAAATTCATGTGAATCAGAGTCCCAATTCAAGTGTAGCTTGGACAGTTGGATTTGGATCATGAAATTCATCCCTGGTTTGGCACCTTTGCTTCTAATGGCCATAGGCAGCTTGTAAATGGTTCATCTCCCAGGCCACTGGTTATAAATGTTTCATCTCCCAAACCCCTTTTTACACTTGTCAAAGGTTCCAGAACTTGTCAGAGATTTGGGATGCATTGCTAGGCTTAAAAAGACACTTATGGTCATTAGCCTAGTAAACACCTGTGAACCTATGAAAGTCTGACTGGGTAATAAAATACTCATTTTCAACAGAGGCCTGGGGAAAAAAAGCTCCAGAGAGTTAAATAACATCAAATAAACCAGTAATGTAGATGCAATTAAAAAAAAGAATATATACATACAGTGGAATACATAGGGTACAATAAAGCATGAGAAGGCACCAGTGATGTAAAAATAAAAATAAATTAAAAAATGGCAATTAAATATGACAATCAGTATATACAAAAGTATTAGAAGTATAGTATACTATGCTAGGAAATAAAAATAAAATGATATAACCAACTATTATTTATGTATTTATTCATTCACTCTTTTGTTCAGTTTGTTAACCAGGTAAACCTACTAGGTGCAAGTGCTCTTTTTAGAGGAGACTGAAGAATACACTGTGTGGATAAATAACTTGTTCAGACTAATACAGTGGACAAATGGAGACTAAAAGAATCAGACGCAGAACTACTGGCAGTTCATAACTCTAATCTTCTCAGATAAGTTTCAGGTTAGATTCCAGTTCTGGGCAGGGGGTAGAATGGAACTGGTAGGCAGCCAGTATGATGAATTCCGTAAGACAGTCAGTCTTAATAAATTTGCAGACCCTACAAAGCTTCTGTTTGATTGTTTAATGCAATAAGTAAAGGTTGTGTAACCATTAGTGCAGCCTTTCTGCAAATAACACTTTTGAAGAATTTGGGTGGCAGTACCTCAGTTCCAAAAAGTTTATATAGAAATGTTTCTTAAAAAATAATAAAATGATAATTTTATTGTTGGGATTGTCTTATCTATTCCCAGTCTTGAAATACGTAAGGTACTATAAACATGAAAATATTCCATTCTATAATATGATTGTTTATAAAAACAGAGTAAAGCAGGGCTGTACTATGCTGGTACTTGTATTATAAGATATTAAATTGTGTAGTTGCCATATCATCAATCCTACAGTCAAATGCACACTTCTCTTTTAATTTTGAGTTCAGGATTATTAAAGTGCTTTTAACAACTCACCATAGAAATAATTAAATAAAACAAATAATATATCAAAACATAGATAACAGAGATTGTGGTAACAAATGACTGCAATAAAAAAAGCAATAAGTCAAGATAAGTTATATGCAATTTTAAAAACTCAGTTTTAGTAAGTTTTTATATTTCTATATTATCTGCTGCACTTTGACTTATGTAGCATATGTCTTCATGATTTGATTCAAACATTTGGATTAGCTACTTGTGTCATGGTTTGTAAAGTATATTTTACCAGCAAACAAACAAACAAAATATTAATCAGCTCACTGCCAAATATTCGTATTTCACACTGCTTCAGGTAGGAAAATTATAACATAAAGTTGTATGTAGGTACTTCATATGCCCATTAACAAATAACAGACAGCCTAACCTAGTAGGGTGTACAATATTTGCTTATCCACAAATAGCAGTCACCATGCCAACCTGATAGAAATTACCTAAGACCTGTGTAAAAGATTATCCTAAGAACAAGTTCAGACACAATTTAACTAGGAAGTGCAGACACAAACAGTATAAATGTCTGACAGTAAATGCAACCCACCCCATTCTTTTTTTTAGTATACAGAGAAAAGGTGTTGTACTAAGCACAACTTCAACAAGGTGATAAAATATTGGTTTTATGCCCATCTGGAGCAGCATTTATTATGAGGCACATGACAAAGCAGATTAACCCTCAGCTGCTCCTTTGGGCAATGCAGCATTTTGTCCTTTTTGGCATAACATACAAACATGCCAAGACATTCCTGTCCTGACTGATGTAGATTCATTTTAGTTATGATTTTATAGGAAGACTGTAATGACTAAAACAATGTTACCAACCACAATAACTCATACAATACATTCATAAGTCAGTTACCCCTTAATTTCAGTTCCAAACATATATGTATTTTTCTTATGTGTAAAATCTTTCTATTTGGCTTTTAAGTATAAAACAATGAAACAATGTACTGTTAATTTACATTCACAAGTCTCTTCTCTAATTTATTATGCTGTTTTAAACATGTATACCATTACCAGATTGTTAGTTTGTAATGTGTGTGTGTGTGTGTGTGTGTGTGTGTGTGTGTGTGTGTGTGTGTGTGTGTGTGTGTGTGTGTGTGTGTGTGTGTGTGTGTGTGTGTGTGCGCACGTATGTGTGTGCATGCATCTGTGCATTATAGCTCTGCAAACAGTACGAGTCAAATCTGTTGTCTTAGTTTGCCATCTCAACAGACAAACCTACAAAGTAGGTTGGTGGGTGGGATGTGTTGATTTAGGCCTAGTCTGAACAAATAAAATAAGTATGGGCTAAAAATACCTGGAGAGAGGATGATGCATGGGCAAGCCAACCATATGCAGCATGGTAAACAAATGTTTTGGAGAAAGCCCTAGAGATACGTGGGGCCAGCACTCTATCAAAACTCTCTTGCTCTGAGAGAGAAAGAGTGTGTGTATGTGAAAAAGAGTGTGTGTGTGTGTGTTTGTCTGTCTGTGTGTCAGTGTGTGTGTGTGTGTGTGTGTGTGTGTGTGTGCGTGTGTGTGTGTGTGTGTGTGTGTGTGTGTGTGTGTGTGTGTATGTGCGTGTGTGTGTGTATGTGTGTGTGAGAGAGAGGCACGAGACAGATTGAGAGCACCTCTTTACATGTCAAAAATACTCTTGTTTCTTTTAAAGTAGCTTTTTTGTCTCAAAATTGTGCCAGTTTGTGCTTCTAAATGGCTTTTCCTGAAAGAGGCTTTCTTTAACAAATGTAATTATACATGTGATCTTTTTATAAAGTTTATATAATTTTCTCACACAAAGCTTTTTCTCAAGGATATAAATACTAAGCTTTTGTCTTTGCCTTTAGATTGCTTTTGTTGTAGATCTTGTAACATTATTTGTCTACCTCTTGGATGCCACCATTATGTGTCTTTGTCGAGAAAATGCTTCTACGACTATGAAGAGTCTTCTTCTTCTTCATTTTATTTATTTGTTCCCAACACAGATGACTGCTATCAGCTATGTTCTGGAGCCTTCTCCTAGGCATCCACTACTTATTATCTCTTTGGACCAGGGCCCCACCCCCACAAGAGAGAAATCCTTAGTGTAAACAGCCTGGGAAAGTTTGCAAAGAACAGAAGAAGGTGTCCTAATATGGCATCATCCTGGCAGATGTGATGGGATTTTTTAATGCCTTCCCCACTGTGTAGCATCACTGGAATAATCAAAGACTGCTAGTCCTTGGATGTTAACCATGCCACTCAGTTCCAGGGTAACTTAGTTATCTGGCAAAAATGCTGCTCACCCTATCCCCTGACTGAATCCTCAGGAATTATGTTTGCTAACTGAGCAAAGATCATTATTTACTACTTTTAATAATCTATTATTTATTTATTTTATTATGTTTTTATATATTTATTTATTGATATTTGATTATCTGGAAAGTCTGACTAGGTAGGAGCCCATTTTTGGAGAAGATCCATGGAGAAAAGCTTTAAAGTATTACAAAGCATTTTAAGAACAATACTTTTATAATCTTCAAAAAATAATACAAAAATATCTACAGTTTAAATAATTATACTAAAGTAGGCATAATATGAACATATTGATTAAGAATAGATACAAGTTATATGACGATTTAATATTTAGAGAAATTTTATCCAGTTTACAGAGAAATTAAGGTACGTTAGTATAATACAAACAGGAATCACAATTTAAATTGAAAGAAAAGCAGACATTGTATATTAGAGGGAAAACCATGGGAGAAAAATGGATAGAAGTAAGGAAGTGAGTGAAGAATAGAGAATAAGGAGATGTAAGATATGGATAGGTATTAGTTCACATTTAGTGATATAGTTTATCCTGGTGTTGAGGAAGAACAGAGCCACTTTTGGCTAGGAAGTCTTTCAGAATGGTTTTGAAGTATGGGAGGCAGGTTATTAACCTGGATAAAGATAAGGAGTTCCTGGCCTTAGCAACATGGTACGAGTACAGACAATGCCCAGTAGATTTGATAGATTTGCTGACAGACAGGAGTTTTTGGTCATTGGAACATAGTTGTGTAGAATGTTATTTAGTGCTGGACGGAGTCTGAATAATTTTATAGCTGGTAAGAAGCTGTGTATGTGATAGTTGCTGGGGTAGTTTTAACCTATTTAGTCTTTAATGCTATACAGTGGGGGGTTCTGAGAGGGATATTTGCTGCAAAATTAGCAACTTTGTTATAGCATTGTTCAAGTTTTGATTTTTGTGATGCATGAAGGTTAGTAAGGATGGGAGCACCATAAAGAAGTGTGGGGAGGAGGTAAGTAATGGCAAGTGTAGCTTTAGTTGTGTCAGTGAGAAAGCTTTTGGCTCTATAAAGCATCCCTAGTTTTTAATGAGTTTTTCTTATACAATTTTGTATATGCAGACCAAATTTAAGATTATCATCCACTATCATCCCTAACAATTTGCTATGAGAAGTGATTTCAATGGTTGTATTATCAAGAGAGAGGACTTTACATTTTTTTTCATGAGAGAGGGATGGGGGGGTAGGAGGTTTGTTTTTTTGGGGGTTGATCATGAGTTACAAAGCCATGTTTCTGTGGCTGTTAAAACTTCCTTAATAACTTTTTGGAAGTGTGAGATGTTTTCAGATGTACAAATGAGCGTGGCGTCATCTGTGTACTATATTATGGAGGCTTGTTGTATGGGCGTGTGGAGGGTGTTGGTGAGAATGTCATAGAGGAGGCAGCCAAGGAGAGAGCCTTGTGGTACACTGGTGGTCAATGGGAGGTATGGAGAGAGAGAGAGAGTGGAGTGCCATTTTACTGACTGATACCTATTGGACAGGTAGCTTTAGAACCATAGAAATGTGGCCTGAGAGAGACCTAATGAGGACATTTGAAGTAGAAATTTGCTATGACAAATTGTGTTGAAGGCTTTAGACAAGTCTAGAAATAAGACAACGTTGGCATTTTCCCTAGCTTTGCTGGCATTATCTATACAGGTTAGAAGTGCATTGTTAGTATTATGGAAAGGATGGAAGCCATGTTGTGTGGAGGATGGGAGTTCTTCCTGTAGGCGATAGTTTACCAATTGTTTTTGAATACATTATCAAGTATTTTGGAGAGGGGGGATATGATTGCTATAGGTATAAAGTTAGTAATATCTGTTGAATTTACTCCTTTATGTAGAGTGGTAATGTGTGACTTATTCCATAGAGAGGGAACATGGAATTCTTTGATTAAACTCTTTATAAGCATTGAGATAGGACAGGCAGATATTGTCTGCTGTTTTTAAGGAAATCACTTTGAAGTTCATTAGCTGAAGTAGAGCATGGTTTGAGTTTGTTTAGGAGTATTTTTATATAGGATGTGGGCGCAAGTTTGAAGGTGAAAGTGGATGTAGTGATACATGGCTGTTGGGCAGGGCTAGGATTAAATGCTGGGAAATCTTTGGTTAGAGATGCTATAGTATCTGTGAAATAAGACTTAATTGTATTGTGGTTTCAAGTAGTGATTTATTGGGAGAGAGGTTAGGGCTGAAGAAGTTTTGGTTGGGATGCAAGATTTCTTTAATGGATGCCCAGAATTTTTTTTGGGTTGTGTTTACTATTATTCTGAAAGTTATCATAGTAAAGTTTTTTGTCTTCATTTATTTGCTTTTTAGCACAATTGCAAAGCATTCTGAAGGTTTCAGGATATTGTGGTGTTTTATATTTTTGACAATTTTTCTCTTCCTTCTACATGGTACAGGGCTATTTAGGATATTCAGGAAAGTTGTACTGAATTCATTTACAGCATCATCTAAGGGGAGGATTTTTAGGAAGCTCCAGTTAATAGATGATAGGTTAGTAATGAATATTTCTGGGATAGACTTGAAAAGGTTGTGTGTTGTTTATAAACATGCTGTTTAAGTGACTGTGTGAGATGCCTGTTTATACAGACTGGGAGATGATCACTGAGGCAGTCAGACATTGTCCTTGTGGTGATGTATTTGCTATGGTCTGATACCAGGATCCAGTGTAATATGGATTTTAATATGGATTTTGATGTCTTGCTGTAATGTGTAGGGTTATTTATTAGTTGTGTGAAACCATACAAGTGCATGCTAGATGTAGGGGAGTTAGAGTTTATGAAGTGACACCCACTTCACCTAGTAATAGTTTTTCTTCTGGACTTGTCATGGATATCCATTTTAAGATATCTTTCAGTATAGCTATATTGTTTCCAGGAGGGATGACAAGGACAGTAATACAATTTGTTTACATTTGTTTAATTTCAGGAAAGTAATAAGAAGCTCTGCTGAACTGAATTTTGGCAATGATTTGTTGTAAGGGGAAATGTGGTAGCTCTTTAGGAAATATTAATGTAATACTACCATCTTTCCTCGTTATACAGTCAGTACGGATGAAATCATAGTTGGGAGGTGTAATTTTGGAATCATTTATGCTGAATTTAAGCTAGGTTTCAGTTTCAATGGGAAAATCAGGCTTATGTTGGGTAATCCAGGCATGTAGTTCAGCAATTTTATTTCATATGCTTTTAACATTTATAGCAGCAAACGTTAGATTGTTGGGGTTGGGGGTTGACTGTTGCAGGGTAAGAGTAGTAGTATGTGGAAGAGAACTGTCTTGCTGTTTAGTGTGATAGGTGGGGCTAGGTTTGGGGTAGGTCTCCTCCTAGAAGGATTTTAGTATATTGGGGAATTACTGATATTTGATTTTTGGAGAGTATTTTCCACTTAATTTTATTTTGACTTGAGTTGAAATGGAATTAATCAGTCGATATTTGAAGTAAAGATGAGGGACATCATTAAATAGGTTTAGTGCGATTTGTGGAGAGTGTAGGGAAGAAATATGAATAGATGGCTGGGGCAGAGCTGGAGATATGTTGAGAGCTTTTGTAGAGTCATGGTAGGATAAAAGATAGCCCAGTAGGAAGAGAAGACTAGAAGATAAGCTGAGAAGTAACATAATTAAGTAAAGGAATCTGTATAATTTTGATGGCAGGTAGTAGAGAAGTAGGGATCAAGAAGGAACAAGAGGTTGCAGGACAGTAGGATATTTAGTAGTGGGGTTGGAGTCTGAAAGCTGATAGAGGGTAGGTAGGAAAGAATTTTTATTCTATGAAGGAAGAGGGTTAGGTTGTCCAGGTATGTACTGCGCATTCATACAGCATACGTACTATTAGGTCATGTGATATAAGTATCTTCAGGTCTCTTCATGTTTACACTTTTCTTTTCCTGTTGTTTATGTGTTTCTTATATGTCTTGTTTCCTAAATGCACTACTTCATATTTGTTTCCATTTACCCTAAGCTGGGGTACTTGTACCTGTTCTTTGGCATAGCTAGAGGTCTTCTCAGCATTCCCAGTTTCTCCTGCTTAGGAACCCTGTGCAGATATGTGTGTCCTCTGTAAAGACAGGCATGTCCCAATTTGTGGCTCTTAACAATACAGTTGTATTAAGACATCACAGAATACCATGCCCTCTTCTGAACCCCATGGAATAATTCAGATAACTTCAGATCGTACTAATTTTACCATTTCCTTCAATCCATAACGAATGCATACTTCATGCAAAAAAAAAAATGTTTTTACAAAGCACTACCAACATTATGTGCGTGTGTGTGTGTGTGTGTGTGTGTGTGTGTGTGTGTGTGTGTATGCATGTGTGCGCGTGTGTGTGTGTGTGTGTGTGTGTGTGTGTGTGTGTGTGTGTGTGTGTTTGGGAGATAGGGAGACCACATGCAGAAATGTTTGCTTTTACTGATGTATATGATAACCACCCTTAGGGCAGTATTATTTTATTATTCTGTTACTCTGGGACCAAACATCAAGTTGGTCACTTATTAATATTATGATGACGAATACAACAAGCATATTTTTAAAGTTGTGATGACCATATCTGCTACTTTTTCTCTGGTCTGCTGTTTATTCCCTCACTGAAATAACTGCTTAGACACAAATTGTCATGCCAAAATCAGGAGCAATTTTAAGTAATGTTATAATTTGTTTAAAAGTTTTTTTAAACCATATTATTAAAATGTCCCTTAAGACATAGGCACATATTCATTATCCCTTTCTCTTGACCTATACTGTGATATCAAACCCTGATAGAGAAGGAAGTCTCTAACCAGAAATCCAAATGTCTTCTTGGCGTCATCCAATTCTTTTCCACTTACACACATTATATATTACATGTTCTCATTCTTTATAACAACTTTTTTCCAGTCTGACACTACATAAATCACTCACTTCCTGCTTTCCTTAAAGCTTACCCCTCCTTCTGATATTATTCTGCATGTATTGCTTCCATAAACTTCACTTATTTATATGAAATCTGCTCCTTCCATTTTCTAAAGGTCCCTCTTTTAATTCTTTTATCTCTTTTACAATATTCAGTATTTCAAATACAGTTGGTTTAGATTTTGATGTTGATATTCTACTACTTGACTTTTTTTGACAACCAACTGAATTAAACTTACCAAGTCTTAACTATATCTAGGCAATTTAGATCCTGTGTCGCAGTTCTAAAGAATCATTTTTTAGTTACAACCATTTGTTCCCTCAATATTTATGACAAAGTACTCTGTAGCACTTTTTTTTAAATCTGCCAAATCCTTACACTCCCAAAAAGATGTTCCCAGTTACCTCTTTCTCCCCATCACACCTCCAGCATTTGCTATCTACCTGAAGAGAAATTCTATGAAGTTTGGAGCATAAAAATACTTATTCAAACACTTTTCAGCAAAAATCCTAAACCGTCTGGACTTTCCTGCATACTTGGGAGACATACATATGTCCTCCCATTGTTACCTTGTAAATTGTTTTTCCTGTCTATCCTCCCAGTCTTTTCTAAGCTCCACTGACTGATGCTTATAGTTATCATGCAGTATTTATAGGTTATAGTAGTTATCCCCTTTTTAGCAGCAGTTTCTATTCTAGATTCCACTAAAAACTCACTCTACCAGAACAGGTCTTTTTCTTAGGCCTTCCTTATCCCTTTCTCATTGCATATACTGTGAAATCAAATCCTGATAGAGAAGGCAGTCTCTAACATGAAAAACAAATGTCTTCTTGGCCTCATCACTGTCTACTACCTTTCCAATACTTTGTCTCCTTTGCCAGTTTTCTCTAGTAAATCCCAGCTCTCTCTTGCCTGTTTTCTATATCACTACTTGCAGTCATACCTATTCGCAGAATCTCCTTTCTCCATTCCTGTGTTGGCTTAGTTCTTAGAATACCTTCTGTAACTTTCAGAATATAATATTCTGCATGTTAGTTTATTTTTCTTAAGGACCCATATCCAAAATCCCACTATCTCTTTATTTCGTGAACCCCAATCATCCCTTTCCACAATGAATTATAATCTTCTGCTTTTGTTATGCAGATGAGTCTTAACTGTGTAGCTCAAAAATATCCCAGAAAATCAGGTAATCCTAAATCACCTTGTTTTATGGGAAGGTGGGAAGCATCAATGTATCCCACTTAACTCTTGCCCTGTTTCCCTGCCATATAAATTCTTTCATCTCTTTATTAATTATTGCTCATAACATTTCTTCTGCTTGCTGTTTGATAAAATATGACTGACATATATACAAAAATAAAGGGACTAAAAACAGTTCACTGCTTGTATCTTACTAGCCATATCCACAAACAAAAGCTTCCAGTTTTTCAGTTTTTGTATTATATTTCCTTAGTTTCTTCCCAAATATATTTGCTGCCGTAATATAAGTCTTCTAATCCTTACTTCTAAATACTTCATCTTATCATGTCCCAATAAATATGGGTATTGCTGAACCAAGTCATGAGTGTGTATATAATTTACAACTATAGACTTTGTTTTATTTTCATTAATTTATTATCCTGAAAAGACTTGAAACTGGCTCAAAATATTCCACAACACTGAGATGGCCTTTTCTGGATTTATCAAGTATGAAATAATACCTTCTGCAAATAAAGCCAACTTTTCTTGATTACCATATCAATTATATCCTTGAATTTCCAAGTATTTTGTTTTCTTTACAAGTGACTGTAAATATAGAGCAAATAGCGAAGGGGAAAGAGGACACCTCTGCCCAGTACCTATGTTCAAACACAACTTATCGGAGAAGAACCCTCCCACTTTAATTTTCCCTCCAATCCTTCATACATACTCCTAATTAACCTCATTATTGTGTCAGGGAAGTGTAAATGCTTCCATTGCCCTACTCATAAAATCCCAGCTTAATTTATCAAATGCTTTCTCTGCATGAAGACCCACCAACAACAGCAGTATTTTCTTACATTTTGCTTCTCTCTGGATAATCATTTCTCTATTAATGCTGTCAGATCTTTGCCTTACTTCACATAACCGGATGGATCCTTATATATCAGTTGTGGCAACACCTTTGACATTCTTTTATCTGACATATACATAAACTAAACACTTTATAATCATGGTTTAAAATTGAAATGGATTAATATGAGGCTGGGTCTGATGGGTATTTGCTCTCTTTGGGTAATACAGCTACCACATCTTTCTATTATACAAACTCTTTCAGATCTTTATCAATTTCTTCACTTCTAACTTTCAAACTTCCACAGAAATACCACCTGTTCCTGGAGACTTCCCTGCATATTTATAAAGTTTCACCATTTTTATCTCATCTCCTATTATATTAACTATTACTTGTTGAGCCTCATCTTTCCCTAGTCTTAGCGTAATTAAGTCTTATATAAAGGTTTTCATTTGTGCTCTTTCTTGATTTCTACATTCCTCCACTTTATACAAATTTTCATGAAATTTCCAAAATATCTCTAATACTGCTATAGGATCTATGGTTATTTTTCTTGTCATGGGATCTCTAAGTTTGTTGACAACTCTTTCTCCATTCTGCTGCCTAAGTTACTGTGCTACAAATTTTTGTGCAAAGGAGTTTTTTATCAAAAATAGTTGTGTAACAGCAACCTTTCCAATATCATGTATATTATCCAAATATTCTGTTTTCTTCTCTTTAGCACTCTACAGTTGATCCTTTATACGTTCTGTGAAATTACCCTTATTCTGCAATAATTTAACATTTGTCAGCTCCTCTAAATAATTTGCATTACTTCTTAACCATATCTATTTCTTTTTCATTTCTAGCCTATTTTTAAATTCAGTATTCATTTTATCCCACTCACTAGCTATTTGGCTTGAAGAAATGTTTATCTTCTCTAACTCTCAACTAATTTTGACTACTCATTCCTTAAATTCCTCTTTTTTAAACAAGTGGGTGGGAAATCACCAGTGTCTCATTTTTTCTTTATTACCCTGCATTTCTATCTTATTTTTAATCAGTGCATGGTCTGAAATAGTTATTGAATCTGTGTCATAGCTTTCAATTAAATGAACATTTCCTGTAATCAAAGAAAACCTCCAAAAACTGTCCTGGCCATAAAGAATGATTAAGGCAGAAAGCACACCTTAAAATTAATGATAAATAATGGCTAATATTAGTTAAGCACTTTCATCTCAGCAGAGACTTCATCAGAACAGTACATCAATTGTTTTCAAAATAATTTATATCCTAAGTTTTAAGGGAAACAATGCCAAATGTTGACATGTGATTTACCAATGAGCTTAGAACTTAGAATATAAATTATTTTGAAAATGATTGGTATACTGTTCTGATGAAGTCTCTGTTTAGACAAAAATGCCAAACTAATATTAAAGATTATTTGGTATTCAATTTAAGGTGTGTTTTATGCCTTAGTCCTTCTTTGCAGCCAGGACAGTTTTGGGAGGTTTTCTTTGAATATTGTTTTTTTATATCTCTGAGAAACCTCAGTATTGTTATAAACATGTCCCTGTAAAATATAATTTGTATCCAGTCTAGCCTAGTTATTGTACTCTGGGGAATAATATGAAAATTCTGTTTGAGTTCAAACTACTGCATTCATGCAAACATTTTCATAAAATTCTTCAGGAATCTACCCTCTTTTATTATATTTTCCCTTCTAGGTTCCCCAGTACATCCTTACTATCACAAATAAAGTTCCAATCCCCATCTATAAGTAATGTTCCCTACTAAAAACTGATTATTTCTCTCAAAATTTTTTAAGCTCCATAACAGCAGTTTTTGATGGAATATAAATGTCATCATAATCCTCCTCCCTTGCCAATAATCCCTTTCTACCACAAATCTACCATTACTGACATTTTTTCTTTTTTTATCACTGTTGAATCCTAACAATCAGTATTATTATTCCCCATTTCCTTTGTCTCTGATATTCTGCTGAACATTCGTTCTGAAATCCTTTCTTTTTAAAATTCACACGCTCATTTCATAGGTTTATAGGTTCATAGGTAGGTACTAGGCTATCGGTCCAAGGGCCTACATAAGCCTAGTCAACAAGGTTCCCTGGCTTACGCCACCCAAAAAAATTATTTTCCTGTGCCACTGTCAAGCAGAGACACAGAACTGATCCCCGGGGTGTATTTCCTATTGCCCATCAACTCATCAAGATTTTTCTTGACGAGTGCTAATGAAGAACTTTGCTTGACATAGATGGGTAGCCTGTTCCAGAGTATGGGAAGTCTCTGGGACAGGAATCTCTCCCTCCAGCATATCCTGTTTATTGTGGTGACAAGGTTTAGGTCTCTAGAGCATGTAGCTTGGAGGGATTGGGATTTCCTTAGGTGTAGCATGTCCAACAGCTCTGGGATTGACATAGCTTTATATGTTAGGCAGAGATCACCTCGGAGTAGGCGATATGCTATGGAGTAAAGCTGGAGTTTTTTGAGATGGTCAGTGTAGGGCATTTGTTTGAGGCCAGTAATCCTCTTTGTGTGGTACTTCTGTGGCCTTTCCAGCTGCTGCAGATGTCTTGTGAGGTATATTCCAAAAGGGGCATTGTACTCTATAATGGGTCTAATGAGTGTCGAGTAGAGGGGAACAATGACCTCTTTTTTCCTGGATGAGAACCCTTTTATGATGAGGTGTGCCACATAGAAGGACTTCCTGACTACTGTCATGATGTGACTATCAAAGGAGAGACTGCTGTCCACCTGGGTCCCAAGGTCTCTTATCACACATTCGGTGTTAAGTAGATTGCTGCCTATGTGGTAGTTCATGGGTACAGAGTTTTTACCAAAGGGGATGAGACTGCACTTTTTGGCATTAAGCTTGAGACCATGGCTCTGACACCAGGCATCTGTCTCAGCGAGGCCCTTCTGTAGGATGTCCACATCATTTGGGGACTTGACTATGGCTCCTAGTTTGCAGTCATCTGTGAACTTCATTAGACATTGGTCTTCTGTGTTAGCCTGTACTTCATTGAAGTAGATACCAAACAGGAGAGGTCCCAGGACTGAACCCTGTGGTACTCCACTTGTCACTGGTTTGAAGTCAGATTTGGAGTCTGCAACTTTTACAGTGTGGGTTCTGTCAGTGAGCCAGTTGGCAACCCATCTTGTGATGTAGGGATACCTAGTTTAATGAGTTTAGCTATAATTCCAGAATGGGGGATGGTGTCAAAAGCCTTGGTGAGGTCAAGATAGGCTGTGTGAACCACCTTACCCTCATCTACGGCTTTGGTGACTGCCTCAAAGAAGTCGATCAGGTTCAGGAGGCATGATCTGCTTTTCACACACCCAAACTGGGTGGAATCCAGAGTTTGGAAGTTACCAATGTCTTTGTTTATGGGTTCCATGATGATTCGTTCCATGGCCTTGCAGACCAGGCTAATAGGGTGATAGTTCCCAGGATAAGTGGTGGCTCCCCCTTTGTGGAATGGGATAACTGTTGCTGTGCACCATTCATTGAGCACAAAGCCTGATGCAACGCTATTATTGAACATGGTGCTTAGGTGGGGAGCCAGTTCATTCAGAAGTTCGTGTAAAATGCAGCCTGGGATGTTGCCCGATCCCATGGATGCTGTGTTTTTGGTTTTAGAGAGTGCAGCTTTTACCTGCATAGTTGTGATTACAGGGACTCTGCATTCTTCCGGTATAGACATGGGCCCTTTAGGGGATGAGGGGGGTAAAGTTAGCACTGAACCTATCTGCCAGGATGTTAGCAATATCAGTTGGTTCTGTAATTTTTGTGCCATTGTGTTGTAACGCAGAGCAGATCTGGGTGTTGCCATTGAGATTCTTGACATAGCTATAGAATGCTTTGTGGTTGTTCTTAGAATTAGTGGTGATTTTGTTTTTGCAGTTAGTTTTGGAGGATCTTATAAGGGATTTCAGCTTCTTACTGAGGCTGACCAGGGAGCTCCTCCACTCATGGGATTTTACTCCCTTTTGTAACAGTTTCTTCCTTCTGTTGTAGGGTTTGTTTATAGCATGGGACCACCAGATTCACTTCCTTTTTTTGGAGGATAGCGTCTTGGTTCTGTTTGGGATAGCACAATCCATGCACTCGTGTAAGTGCTTATAGAGTGCATTTGTGTAGGATTCAGCAGTTGTAACTGTATTGTCCATCTGCATGGGTGACATGAAGTTCACCACTTCTGTCTTAAGAAGCATGAAGTTGGCTCTGGAGAAATTTTTCACCATGGTTTCCTTAATGGGGGGTGGGGGCGGGATGTGGCTATTAAGGGTGATTAGCTTATGGTCAGATCGGACCAACGAGGAGTTGACTTCAGGTGTGGAACACCAGTCACTCATGTTGGTAATGACTAGGTCTAGGATATTGTTGCCCCTGGTGGGGGTGTGGATAAGTTGATCCAGAGCATTGGAGTTTATGAGTTTCAGAAATTGCTGAGCTAAGAATTTGGTACACGAGTAGTTTTCTCAGTTAATGGTGGGGTAGTTTAAGTCACTTTTCCTTCCAAATGTGCCACTTGCAGCATTGCTATTTGCATTCTGCATTTCTTAATATTTATTTATTTATTTATTTATTTGACATATGTTGACTGGGTAAGTCCATCTGAGATTGTGCCCTTTTGCAGTGGAGGGCCGGGAAAAAATCTACACAGAACAAAATTTAAATAGTAATAAGATATATAAATATATAAATATAATTCAATACTCTTTCCTTTCTGTGTATACTTGTAAGGTCATTTACATTCCAAGATACTAAGTCTTACATGCACACACTAATGTTTGGCAGGTTGATCTTTTATACAGTTGTTTATTTTCATCTCTATTTGAACCTATGCCACATTTTTTCTCAAGACCTTTTCCTTCACTGAAAACCTTCAAACAAAAATAACAAAAAAACTAAATACATTTTTCAAAACATCTTCACCTCTATTGACTTAGAAGAAACATACACAACTCTGTAAATTTTCAAAAAATTAGTTTAATCCTTCAGACAGAAAGAAAAAACAAATCAATAGCTGCAACCACAGGCATAACCTAATCTAAAATTAAGATTACTGATGCTAAAGTACATGTTGCAGACTGTACTCCCACTTACACTGGTTGCTGTCTGTTCTTTGCATATCTGTATTCCCCTCCCAAATATGAAAAATAGTTTGTATGGTTTCAGAAAATATTAACTTTTAGCCCTAAGAAAATGTGCATTGGCTATCTTTAAATAAATTATGCACTTTTATATAAAATGCATTAAAGTATTCAGGCTGCTGGGAAGGCTACTATCTATTATTCTCTTCCCATAATTTCAAACTTTATTTTTCACTGAGCTGCTTTGCATTTTACATTTAAATGTTACATTTATCTCATCAACGAATGCTCAGAACTTTTAATATTAATTGTTGGCACCTGCAGACATATTGTCTCCATGTAAAAGTAGCCAGTAATGAAAAAAAAAAAGCTAACAAGTTGCAGATGCGTCAAGGAATTTTTGTAAATTTCACTTAGAACAGAAAGAACAGAATTCCCCTGGCTAACTGCCTTCAATTGCAGACTTCTTGTCTCTTATTGAAAGCAATTTGTTATGGGAAAAAAAAAAACAAGCTAATATCTTTGCAGATGCAAGAAGCTTAGTATTTTTCATGGCTTTCATCATTTTGTCTTATTTTAGAAAGCCTATTTACTTACAAGAAAAAACAAGTATGTGTATAAATCTTAAGCCAAGGACATCAATCTAGACATCTACCCTCATGAAAACGGGAAATTATCATGTTAGATCTATATATAATATAACCATTGCACACCACCTTCACCCCAGCAATCCAAGACTACAGCATTACCTTTATTTAAACTTGCTACTGTTCAACTTTTCTGTTCTTGTTATACTGTAAAACCTATATTTCTTACAATGAAAAAAGTTGCTTGTTTACTTTAATATTTTAACACATACAACAGTCACTGAAAAGATACCCCCATTTAAAATACCCCTGACTGTATACAGTACAAAACTGCTTTATAATATAACATGCAGTTTATATCATGAAATGTTTTAAAAATATTTTACTTTGTTACTTTTTTCCCTTTAGTGTCCTTCTAAACATAAAAGGTCTAATGTGGGGTATATACTTTATAGTCTAGCCTCAAGTTTAACAAGGTCAACAAAAGTCCAATCTTTTCTCAGCCACATTTATTTCCAAAGCCATATTTCACAAATGTGATTGATGCTTTATCATTTCATATTTATTCACTAATTTCAGTGTTTCTGGTCTTCTTCATGATCATCTCCATCTACCTGCCCTAGGCTCTGGTTCAAATCCAAAGCACTCCTGATTTTTCTAGTCAATTCCTGTGCTTTTTTTGTCTCTCATTTTCATTTGGAATATTGGAAAATGTTTCAATGGCAAAGTATATCTACTAGCTTTATTGTCAGAAGAATGAGAAGCAGAGTTCCCTTCTGTTTGCTGGCTCACTTCTTCTTGGATAGATTTTTATATCTCCCATTAGCCTGTTCTGTATAAAAAATGTGTGATCTTACAGGGAAAATAAATACTCTGAAGACAACTGGATATAGCAGCTTGAATGTCACACCTGCCTCTTGACATTCCCTGATTGCTGGGAAAAAATGTATTTCTCTTCTGCCTGGCATACATTGAATAATCATTTTCCATAAACAGTCTGCTGTCTCCAACTCTCCAACTTTATTTTGGAGAATACACTCAATGTGCCCTTTAATTAACAAATCCTGCTCTGGAGCACCAGTACAGCTGCTTATTTGTGTTCTTAAAATTAATACAATCTGTTCCTTCCAGTTTCTCTGCTACTGCAGAAAATCTCAAGTTTTCTCTGTGTGTTCTGTTTTTTTAATTCTACTATTTTTGAAATAGCTCTTCTTGAGAAGCCTCATAATAAGTCAGCCTTTTTCATTTCATCCTCTGATTTTTGCAAATTGTATCAGTTCATTTGAACATCTAGTAAAAGTCCAGCCTTTTGTTGTTTGAGTTGATATATTCCTTCAGTGTTTCATTTATTTTAATCACCTCTGGGTACGTTTAATTTATTTCTCCTCTAAATTACTGGAATCCATCTATTGAACCAAAACTTAAGCCTGAACTGCTTTTTTGTCAACAGCTGCAGGATCCTTCCCAGACATTGCATTTTCTTCAGCTTTTCTGTTTGAATTTATTTCAGGTTCTCCAAATTTCTTTGCTGGAATCCAGGAAGTGTACTTACTAGCCAGTAAATGAATTTTATCCAAATAACAGTTTCAGTTGCACTCCTTTTTCCCCAGTTTCAGTTTTCACACCAAGAAGAGCTGAAATTAAGCTGTTGATCAGTTTGGAGCAGTCTTAGAAGTCCTCTTAATTAATTTAAAATGTTAATAGCACAGAGGGTTTTTTATCAATATATATTTTTAAAAAAATAAGAAGTATGAAACTGCAACATCTATTATTATTGACAGCCCTGACCCATAATGATTTACCAGAAAATCAACTATTTTATCAGAGATAAATATGAGGCAAAATCAGGGATGTTCTGCAAAGAGGTATCATGGTAGTTTATAACATACAAAATATGCAGCATTGCACTGTCTCTCCATCATGCCAATGGCAGAAGAGCTGGATACATTGTAAGACACAATATAATAACCATGTTTCTTTATTCTGGAGCTGGATTTAAAAAAAAATGGCGAGACATTGCAGAAGATGCTGAAATTGGTGAATACAGTACTCTAAATAGTTATAATATGGAGAACAGAAAGGTGGCGCAATTATCATGTTGGCAAAAGCAGTCCAACAAATACAGTAGGATATGGTGAAGGGCCCAGGCAATGAGCAACCTACATACTACTAGTACCAGTAATAATAATAATAATAATAATAAGAAGAAGAATATAATGCAATCAAGTACCTTAATGAAATGAAATGCTGGACAATGTTGATGACATGAAGGACAGAGAAGCATGCATAAATAATTATTTATTACTATAGCATTCAGCAGACATAGATCAACTCACAATGACTAAATTCCCCAAACATGTAAAGAATTTTTTAGAAAATAACATATGAAAAATGAGTTTAAAATTTGTAAGCAAGAAAAGCATTTGTGACTGTCACTGTATTCAGAAATCAACAGCATGCAGATACGTATCTGCATACTTTATGGATAATTCCATCAAACTGAGGACACCAAAAGAATAAACAAATAAATAAAAAATAGATAGTGATAAAGCAGACCAAGACACATCAGCAGAAAAGCAAAAGTTAGTTATATACATGTATTAGAAGAGTGGGTCATGTATGGGGAGCACATGTAGTGAACATACTTCTAGGAACGGGAGAGACAGGAAAACAGAAATGGAGAAGAGGTAAGCAGGACTACAAAAAAGGGAAAAGAGAAGGGAAGGTCAGAGGGGCATTGATATCTTTTTTGTAGGAATAGGTCCTTTTTCCCCCTGGAAAAAGCATCAATAGTTTAGGAATATGCATATGAAAGAGAGAGTGAGGGGGAAGGAGAGGAACATAATAGACAAAACATAAGATAAGACAAGAACAGGGAGGAATACCACACAAGGACTGGCCCTATAGGTGCTCACAACACAGCAGCAGGGGAGGGAAAGGAACCAAGCAACACTCAGAAAGGTCGGTGTAACCATGCATGTGCCAGCATACTGAAAAAAATCTTACTAAATATACCAATGGCATGACCACTGCAGTATTGCTAATGCCAGGGAGCATGACCACCACAGGTCAAATGTGGATATATGGCAGTAAAAGTAAAAGTAAGAGTGGCAAGAGTTACATACAGACCAGGCAAGCAGGAGGCTTGCCCATATAGAATGCAACTTATGCTGTACCACACACCCAGAAATTGGGAATATGCAAGGGCAGTTGGGTAGTATGACACAGAATGAACAGCACATTCAGTACCTGTACAGATACAACATGGCAGTAATATCCATACTCAGATGTCTACCAGGGGGAGCACTGAACTCATTGTGGCATGTTGTGAAAGCACACAGGCAGTCCATGTAGCCTTCAGATGCAAAGGTGAGGACAGGTACAGAAATAATAAACAATGAGTGCCAATTCCAGTCGTCAATATCTGCCTCAAACAATGCATACAACACAAATGGTAATATGGGTGATGTGGGCAGGGATATCAGGTGTACACCTGAGGAAGTTATCATAGTGTTTTGCATGGCAAACATTAAAACTTTTGATCAGGAACTGTAGAGTGTGCAGTAGTGATCAATGTAGCACATTAATGCAACAGAACAGGCTATGTCAGTAAGGACAGGACAGTATATGGCAAAGGTGCCCAATAATGTGTGCAATCCACATGGAACTGGTCACTCCCATGCATGTGTCACAGATCTGTTGTGAGAAACTCACCTGCAAAGATGTGGGGGTAGAGGTGCAAGGACAATAGTCATACATGACAGGCATACACAAAAGCTGTCATGTGACAGGACAACATGGAATGTGTAGCGGATCACAGTGTGCGAAAAACATGAGCAGACATGTGAAAGAATGGTAATTTGCCAGTAGAGGTATACATGCAAAATTCATGTGTATGTAACAGAAACTGTAACAATGGTCATGAAGGAAGCATAGTTGTGTAATGGATGCACATATTTAGGTGGCATTTGAGAGGATATGTTCTCAGTGCTGCTTGGTAGCTGCACAGTGTCAGCTGAGGTATAACCAAATAACACTGTAGCAGGATACATACACAGGTATAACACAGCTTTATCAGATATGAAACTGCAGCATACAGTGTGCCGTGCACAACAGGATGCTGCATACGTGTCACTGCTGAGTCACTAGCAGTGCTGTGATTAGCAAAACATGCCTGCAGTATAGATACTGCACAAAATGCATGGGAGCTGCCAGGGCATGGATGATGGAGTTCACAACAATACACTGTGGGCAAAGATAAGCACACAATGGGCTGCACAGCAGGTACACACTATGGAAGGCATTATTTTATGATGACATCATCACTGTAAGGGCAAATACAGCTATGGTCTTGTATGACTTTTTGGAATATCTTAATAATATGGACACTTTTAACATTACACTGTGAGTTTTAGCAGAACTTAAAATCAATTTTGTTGGACATTTTGTTGATTAAACAGGGCAATACAATAGTCATTGAAGTTTTTTTTTACAAACCAGTAAGTAAGAATAATTACATGGATTGTATGAGTATGCATCTCTTACAGCTCAAGAAAAATATTATTAAAGGGCAGAGTGATGCAAAATGATATCACGTTTGGTGAAGAAATTATTAATTTGGGCCACAGATTTCAGAAGAGAGAATACCTCCAAGCTGTTATTAATAATGAAATTACCTCCTTGTTAAAATAAGTTACTGACAAATATAAACCCCGCATGTCAACATAAGTTTGTACAGTTGCTAAGCTTAAGAGCTTCTTAAGACCTTTAGTAGAAATTTGACAATGAAACTTGCAAATTTAATTGATGCACCTGCCATTAACCAGATTATGTAGAATAACTGAAGAATCTTAAGAACTTTTTCTACAACATCAGAGTTAGCAGAACAGAGACCTGAATTTGTATATTTAAGAAGAAGGACTATAAAGGACATTCTCAACCAAAACGTTAAGGGCCCTGTTTTAAATAGGGAATGAGATTGTGCAGAGGCTGAAACTAACATTCATAATTATTTAACAAGTACAGATAATATGAACTTTGTTGTTGTCTTGTTGTTGTCTTTCAGTTTTTCCCGGTTAGGGCTCACCACAGCGGAACTTCGGTCCACTAATGATTGGCAGTAGACTTTCAGGAACAGCTAGACGTCCAACCTTCAACGAAGGCACACCCATTTACGCATGTCTTTCGAGCGCTCACCCAACCATGGGGAGGACATGCAGACTCCACACAGAAGGCACTCCAGCCGAGAATCGAACGGGAGAACCTCTTGCTGTGAGGCAACAATGCTACCGCTGTACCACCGCGGATACGTACAGATAAGATGAGCTTTAATGGTTACAAAATAATGATTTGAAGGATTTTGTATTTACAAGAGTTAAATTGTCATTTTATGTGACCATCTGTTCTGTATGCTAAGGCTTTTCAATTTGCCATACTTCCAAACCATTCTGGAAATCTATATATAATCATTTTTATGCATGTAGGGTAAACAGTGAGAATAATGCCCTTTTCAAACATACTAAGTGTTGTACTAATAACAGTTCTAAGTTTATTGTTTTAGAAAGGGTAGATTCTATTTATTTAGGACTTGGACTGGAGAGAATATGTTTGGTATGTCAGATTAAATGCTTCTACTTCCCCATGTTTTAATGATACAGAGAAGTTTAAAACAAGTTGTGAAGCACAGAGGCTTAAACCATTAATTGGGTCATATGGTTTTGTTTGATGAATTTGATTATTTAAGTATATGTCACCTCCTGTTTGTAAGAGTCTGATGAAGTCCTTCATGGACAAGTGTTCACTGTCACTCTGAATAAAATGTCTTGGAAATATTAATCATATAGTTTATCTGACTTTGCTGAATTTATATTGGACTTCAGTGATATTACAAAAAAGTGACTGATTTAAAAGGAAGTATTACAGGTGAAATAAAAGCACATATGGGAATAAAAGCACATATGGGAAAGTGTAAAGTAAGGAAAAGGAGAAAAGAAAATATGAATAAAACATTAATGAAATATGTAGATACAATTCAGCTTTGGAAAATAAATAGAACTGAAACAGCTCCTCACAGGCAGTTGTTATATGAGGGATTATAAATAAATATTATTACAAAAGACCTTGGGAGAAATTAAAATAGAATATGAAAATGTCAATTAAAAAGAGGAAGAAAAAAATTCATAATGTGAGAGAATTGCATAATTTTTTTTGTGGTGAAATATGAAAGAGTAGAAAAAAAGATGCTATATGTCAGGTGGAAGAAAGTATTGGATCATGTTTTAAGTTGTAAGAGAGTAAAACAATTTTGGAAAGAAGGTGAGCAACAATATCAGAATGTTTTTTCTGTTATGACTTTATGAAAAAATAATGTATGGTGACTACATCCTAAGTGAGAGATAAGTAGGATAAATGATTAATTAGTACAGTGTGGATTTTATGGTTAAACAGATAGTTTATAAGATTATGATTTAATTCTGAAAAAACAAGACTGTCGTTATTGCAAAGGAGTTGGGGCAGAAAATAGTATATAAAAGAAATGTTTCTGGTTTTGCTTTATGATTTTCTCTCGATGCACAGTGCATTTTATACTTTAAGCAGATTCTTTTTCTTGAGTCTTCTGTATGTGTAAATATAAAAAAAAAATGAGTATATACTGAAATGAGATTAAATAAAGCCCTCCTGGTCTTTTTAGATATGTGCTGTGGGATCTTTTACATTTATATGAGTTAACATCAGCTGAGGCAGGTCGGACCTCGGTTTAATACCTCACCCAAATAACAGCTTGGATGCTTTTCTTTTGGATGAATGCAGTGAACCCTGTAGTTCTATAATACTTTTCACATGTGCTTCAGAAGGCCTGAAACATTTCTCTACCTGTGTTTGAGTTACTGAGCTTCCAGCTAGCACATGCTTTGTCACTCAATATCATAAGCTTTTCATGCTTGGGCATGAACCAATATTTTATGTCTCCCCTTTTGTGACTAATAATAAGAGGGAAACATTTGTCATGTAGTATTTTTAGGTAACACATGGTGGTCTAGCTTCTTCCTCATATATGCAGATGTTTTTCTTTGGCTTTTTTCCATGCTCTAGATGCAAATGTATACATGCAGGATTGTACCTGACCACACAAAGATCATTGCAGAATGGTTACTGACTGAAAGTGGTTGAATAGAAACTTGAAAGATTTTTCTGTCATGTTGAGTAATATTAGGTCCAGGATTGAGTGGTTGCTAGATACGAGAATTTTCTCTGTTAGTAAACTCTGAATAAATGTCACTGTGCTGCATGCTGATTGCTTTGGTGGGTGAAACAAAAGAGAAAGGAAATATGTGCAAGTAGTAAGTGTAGGTGAGGAAGGGCATTCTCATCTATCTCTGAGTGGCAGAGGAAGGGTCTTGTTTGATTATTTGCATTCAGCTCACATTGCTTTTGTAGTATAATGAATTCCTCTTTTTCATATTAGGGTTTTTTGCAACAACTAACTCTTACAAATAGACTACAGGTCAGCTGTTTTAGTTTATTACTGATCTTAACAAAACACATGATGTAAAATTATGGGTGGCGACCATCTGTGACAACTATAGGAACTCTGCTGAAAAACCTCAATGAACTGTGGCAGGAAAACAAGTGGAAATGACAAAAAATACAGAAAGGTATTGACAACTTTCTGAGCATTTAACAACATTTAAATGATATTAAAATGAGGAAAATACACTGAGATAATATTAAGTACATCAGAACATAAAATGTATTTACAACTGTTCAGAATAATTCTGAAAGTGAATATGCTTTCTCAGGCAGCTGCAGAAAGTTTAAGCCAAGGTGGAGGGTTTCTGGAACATGACAGCTTTTAAACTGCTGTAGCTGTCTGCATGCAGCGTAACTCTCAATGGCCATTCCCCTAATTACATCATTCCTGACGATACCCAATGGTGATATAATTCTTTGGGCACACCTTTTGTCTCACTTTCACATGTGGCAGCTCTGCTGGAAGTTGAGGAGAAGTTTTGCTATTTCACTTTACTGCCTCATTTTTGTTGTGTAAGTTATCTGAAAAGCATCTGACTGCACTTAAAGAAAAGCTGAGGTTATCCAAGACATGGAGAAAGTCTTGAGTGTGAAACAGTGTCATAGAATTTTAAGAGATCCAAAAGGAAGCACCAACATACTTTTCCCAGTTGAAGTTAGTATGGATATGTTTAACAATATCCAGTAGACTGGTATTATACTGTTATGATGTCTGAGACCTTGTTGGGTGTTGCAGATAATATTTTAAAATCAGTCTGTATTTTGTTAGTTGTTAATGTAAATTTTCCTTCTAAAGTTTTTGAAAAGTACAACTGTAAGGCAATGGGACATAGTTATGTATGTTTTTGGTGCTGAAACAAGAAACTAGTGTGGGATGATGTCTTTGCCAGTGTTTTAATCTATACAAGCTGTAAGTAAAAGAACCTGAGTTAGTTAATACAGCTGGACTAAAGGATGACCTTTGGATAGTTTCCAGTGAAAGTTGAAGTCACCCAAGAAATGTAATTTGAATGTAATATGTGAATAGAGTCAGTGAAAGATCACTTCAGTTAAGTGTTTGTCTTTACCAAGTTGGCAGTGGTTAGCAGTTTAGCACAACTAATTTTTGACACGTATTAGGATAGATGTATATAGCCATCAATTTAGTATCAGAATTTCAGAAAAAGAGCAAGTAAGCTTGTTTTTGTATAGTATGGTAACTAAGTCAGACCCTTTATGAAGACTGTCTTTCTTGTGAATATAGTACTCTGAAGGAGCAAGAGTGATATCTGTTTGAGGTGGCTTTAGCCATGTTTCAGTAATTGTAAGTATGTTAGTCTGCTGGAGACAAGCTAACTATGCAAGTGCAATGCATTATGCAGAAAGTCATGCATTTAATATAGAAGTAAAGCCGAGTTTCACTGCTCTGCTTCAGCCTATAGTTCTTCCACTTTCTGTTCTCTCCTTGGTTCCCAAATCACAATTATAGCCAATCAACACAGGGGGAAAGGGAGGCAATTAGAGACTGCCTTCCAGAGAAGGAGCCAATTGGAATACAGATACAAGTCTGTTACTTCAGGGAAGCCAAATGAGCAGCCCTGAAGCAAGAATGGGAAACTAAATAACTTGTCATCTTTCTTTACCCTCACTTACTGTAGTTCTTCTATCTGAGTTTAGTGAGGGAAAGAAAACAAAAAGGTTAAACCAAACTAAAGCAAGTAATTGCAATATCAGCAGTTACAAGTGTGTGTGTGTGTGTGTGTGTGTGTGTGTGTGTGTGTGTGTGTGTGTGTGTGTGTGTGTGTGTGCATGTGTGCATGTGTATGTGTGTGTGTGTGTGTGTATGTGTGAATGTGAAAGAGAGAGAGAGAGTGTGTGTGCGTGTGTAGCTGTCAGCCTCTTAGCTGAAGAATCAGGGACAAAGGCAAAAAATACCTGGGAACAAATCACAAGACAGAGTTTAAATATTGTTAATATATGCTAAGAAAGTTGCTGGAATAACATGTTTTGAATTATCATGTATTTTCTGGAGAATATAAAGTCTGAAATTTAAAATGCCTGTCATTGTTTAGTGTCTACAGTCCTACCTCTATATGTGTAGGTTATAGAGCAGGTTTCCTAAGGGGCCACATGAGAAATTGAACAGTTTTGGAGGGCCGGACCAATACGTTGAACTCAAGTCTGCTAAATATTAATTTTATCACTTTATAAAAAGCAGTAAATTGTATGGTTTTGATTAGCTCCTACCGATAGATGTTATGATTAGGCTATGAAAATGTAAAACAGGCATAGTAAAAACACCAACATTACATCACTGTTTAATCAACAGTTAGCCTAGTACTGTACTAATCTATGAACCTATTGTATTTGGATTTAATTTAAAACTTATTTTAAATTTTATAGCAAAAACCTATAGACATTTGGTAAATGAAGCAATACAGTCTCACAATGAAAACAGACAGCATTAAAATCACTCTGTCCATTAAACTCACCTTCATTGAAACAGCATTGAAACTCACATTCAAAGAAAATGCATCTGGCCTATGGTGGATAAAGGTTACCTTTGGGCTGTTTTTCATAGGCCCCTTGCGCATTTTTAGGACCATGCATAAATGGATACCCTTTCCTGATTGCATTAAATTATATTCCCTGTATAATACAGCACCAAGTTAGAGCATGTTTCAATTTTGTAGTTTCAAACATTTTTCCAGTAATTAATTAAACAAAACGTATGAACCTAGAATGAAAAACCTGCCCAGTTCAGCCATTTCATCAGTAAAAGTCTTGAATCAAACTTCTGTCATTATAATCCGCCAGTATCAGTCAATGCCTAATCTCTACAGAAGCAAGTCATCTGAATAATCTCACATTAAATAGATCTGTAACTGAGGACTGCAGCATCCACCCCTTTTAAAGTACAACACAGTATAGTATCAGCAATCCATCTACATACTGTGGGAGTAAAACCCACAGCCTTCTGCATCAAAAGCAAGCATACTACCTGTTGTGCTACTAACAATGCTTTCAAATACTTTATCACAATAGTGATTACCATTACTAAACAACAGTTGCACATTGTAAACAGACTTGGCAAAAGCGGCACTAAACTTCTCTTCCCCTGAAGCTCTTAGCTCCTTGTAAATTGCACTTGACACTCACTCTTGTAGAATGCACTTGACACTCAATATCTCTCAACTTTGTAGCACAACAAATCTGGAAAAAGTCAAATTTTATGGGGGGGGGGACAAAAGCTCAAAGCCAGAAACACATTTTAAATATTGCTTATACATGACCTTAGAAAGTTTCTAGAATAAAAGGTTTTGTGTTACTTCAACATGCATTTCCTGAAAGATGGTCACAAGCCTTTTCTCCCAATGCACTGTTTGTTAAAATAGGGTCAGTACCCATCCCCAAAACAGCCTTATAAAAAGCAGTTTCTCAGTGGTAGTAGGGGTAGAGAATTTAGGCTCTTGTTTCTTGTGCCTAAGGTACGGGGTTTGAGTCTATGAGCAATAACACTAACCACCAGTTATCCCTAGTTGGGGCATTTTACACACACACTTACTTGTTGCAGATGTGATTCCGTGCAGCAACGAACTGAACAGCTAAATTCTCTCCTTCAGAAGCAACAGCAGCTAAATTCCCTTAAGAAGCAACAAGCAAATGTTAAATCCAAAAAGATGCACAGTGCGATGAAGGAAAGACATACATACAGACACAATCAGATAATTTCAGAGGTTTTGTCTGACTCCTCACAGGCTAGTCAGAGACAGCCAAAGGGTCGGATGTAGCCCGTGGGCTGTACAATGCCTAGGCCTGTTATAGATGGAGAGAGAGACAGAGTGTATATGTAAGTGTAGTGTGTGTGTGTGTGTGTGTGTGTGTGTGTGTGTGTGTGTGTGTGTGTGTGTGTGTGTGTGTGTGTGTGGTGGTCACCCTCTTAGCTTAAGAGTCAAGGACAAAGGCAAAAAACAGCTGAGAACAAAGCTCGTAGATCACAGACAGATTTTAAATATCGTTCTTATTTACTTAGAAAATTTCTGGAATAACTGGATTTGAATTTAGCATGTATTTTCTAAAGGATAATGAAGTCTGAATCTTATCTGTCATTATTTAGTGTTTGAAGTCCTGCCATTGGCCTAGTATGGTCTACCCCAGTCAACAAAGTGCAAATAAATTAAAAATAAATAAAAAGCTTACATAAGACATTTTAGTTGAAGAACCACAGCCATGGCCATATTTCACTTTTTCTGCAGTGCAAAAATAGGGTGTTCAAATTTTGAAAGCTTGTCACATATTGCTATGGTTTGTGTTCCACACTGGACTCTTAGTAGGTTGAGACCTGTGGTGTACAAGATGTACATTATTCTGCACGAGTCTTGAATTAATAAGTACAATTCAGAGTCATTTTTCACCAGACCAAAAATCTTCTGTAAAATCAACAGTGGTATTTTGTGGCACAGCTCCTTTATTTGGATGGATGTTACCAAAAATTAAAAGAGAGATTTTTATCTGCAATATGTTAAATAAAGAAGAATTGTCTGCTATTTTATACAGCAAAACCTCTTTTTGTATATTACAGAGATTTTTGATACATGATTTGGGCATATTAAGATGAACAATTTACTGTCAAAATGAAGTTGGATGAGTATCTGTGCAGTTAAGCAACATGGTGCTTGACTACTTGTCCAGTAAAGAATAACAGCTTTTGAATAACTGAAATCTAGTAGTACAGAATTTACAATG
The DNA here is from genome assembly GCF_019279795.1 of Protopterus annectens. Classification (NCBI taxonomy): domain Eukaryota; kingdom Metazoa; phylum Chordata; order Ceratodontiformes; family Protopteridae; genus Protopterus; species Protopterus annectens. Next base: position 596,298,219 of record NC_056728.1, read on the forward strand.
GTATTTGCAAAGCAGTACTTGTAGCCTTGTAACCACAGGGTTAATAGCAATGAACCTAATTGAAGCAACATGACATTAACTGATCGGTTAACACTGTTTTGTTCTGATTAGTTGAGAAGGAATAAGAAAGAGAATTTATGATATAGCTATGAGGGTGCCTGGAGTAGGCAGATATACATAGATCAAATGAGTATTTGTGAGGTCCTTGAGGGCTGACCAATGACCCAATATTCTATATGCCACCTGATGTGTTGGAATGAGAGTTAGTGATTAACATTATTAATAAGGTGCACTAAATTATGAAGAAAACAACTCTCCAGTTTGGGAAAAAGAAAGTGCAGCACCTTATGCAGGTAGAGAGAGGCATAAACTCTCATCTGTTTCTTTGTCTAGATATACCTATGGCCTTGAAGTATATATGTATACTGTTAATGGCATCTGAGGATCAGGAACAAGGGAAGTATCCATTTACAAAAAATGTGACTCAACAAAGACTGAAGTCAAAGTAAATCATCCCTTGGGTATGACAACTAAAGTCTGAACTCAAGTACAGAAATTCCAAAGAATTTAAAAGAATTTTTCTCAGGAATAATATAAAGAAGGGTGAAGAAATGCCAGACTGAAATACACTGAAGTTTGTACTTAAGCATCTGGTAAACATGGGATCGAGACTGTATATTACAAAACAAGCTGACCACCTGCCTCATTAAACAATGAAATCAAATACAAAAAAAGTGTTTCTGTAGGGGGCAGCCCGCCAGACAACCCACACCATGGTATCTCTAAAGATAATGTTGTGCTAAGATTGTACAACAGTCGACTGAGTCGAAGCCTCTGCTTCACTAACTGTTCCACAATCTTGCTGTAACCATGAACATTTTTGATATTCTGCACACTCTGCTCGAACCACTGACAGTAACTAGACATACTCAGATTAAAGTGAACAAATGCAGTTATATACGTCAAAAACAACCTTTTCTTAAGTTATCAAAAATGTAAAAAAAAATCTCCTGATGAAAAAGTAATAGATGGAATGTGTCACCTGATTCTTTTTCTGTCTAAATAGGCTCATAGGTTCATAGGTGTGCACTAGGCTAATGGCCCTGGAGCCTTTACAAGCCTAGCTCATAGGATTACCCTGGCATCGTGCCACCCGACTTTAGTTCCTAGTGCCTTTGTCGAGTAGAGCCACTGAAGTGATCCCTGGGGTGAATTTTCTATTTCCCATCCACTCATCAAGATTTATCGTGAAGAGGGCCAGTGCGGTGCTCTGTTTGACATGTATGGGAAGTCTATTCCTTAGTATGGGCAATCTCTGGGTTATGAACCTGTCCCTCCAGCATATTCTGTTGATTGTAGTAATGAGGTTGAGGTCTCTGGAGCATGCGGTGCGGAGGGATTGGGATTTCTTTAGATGTAGCATTTCTAACAGAGCTGGGTCAGACATGGCTTTGTAAGTCAAGCAGAGATCGCTTGAAAGTAGGCGATATGAGACAGAGGATAGTTGGAGATTTTTGAGTCTGTCCATATAGGGCAAGTGTTTAAGGCCTAGGATCCTCTTTGTGAGGTACTTTTGAGGCTGCTCCAGTTGTTGCAGGTGTCTAGTGAGGTATATGCCAAATGGGGCATTGTACTCAATGATTGGCCTAATGAGAGAAGAGTAGAGGGAGACAATGACCTCTTTCTTCCTGGATGCAAAACCCTTAGTAATGAGATGTGCCACATAGAAGGACTTTCTGACCACAGTGGCAATGTGGTGGTCAAAAGAGAGGTTGCTGTCAACCTGTGTTCCTAGATCTCTTATAACACCTTCTGTGTTCAGTAGACTACCATCGATGTGGTAATTCAAGGGAACCGGGTTTTTCCCAAGGGGGGCGACGACACATTTTTTGGCATTGAGCATAAGGCCATGGTTCTAACACCAGTCATTGGTCTCATTGAGGCCTTTCTGTAGGATGTCAACATCACTTGGGGAGTTAATGATAGTTCCCAACTTGCAATCATCTGTGAACTTTGTCAGCCAGAGTCCCTTTGTATTGGCCTGGACTTCAGAGAAGTAGATACCAAACAGGAGAGGACCCAGGACCGAACCTTGTGGAACTCCACTCGTGACTGGTCGACAGTCTGACTTGGAGTCAGCTACTTTCACACTGTGGGTTCTATCTGTGAGCCAGTTTGCAACCCACCTAGTGATATAGGGGTTGATGCCTATCTTAGTGAGTTTTTCTATGATTCCTGAGTGGGGAATGGTATCAAAGGCCTTGGCCAGATCAAGGTAGGCTGTATGAACCACCTTGCCTTCATCCACAGCTCTGGTGACTGACTCAAAGACGTCAACCAAGTTAAGCAGGCATGATCTACCCTTCACAAAACCAAACTGGGTAGGGTACAGCATTTGGCAATTGTTTATTAGGTCCATGATGATGCATTCCATAGCTTTGCATATCGGACTCGTCAGGCTATTGGGGCAATAGTTCCCAGGGTCTGTATTCGCTCCTCCCTTGTGGAGAGGGATGACTTTAGTAGTGTGCCATTTGGTAGGGACAAAGCCTGAGGTGAGGCTGTGATTGAACATGGCACACAGGTGAGGTGCCAGTTCACTCTGTAGTTCATGTAGAACACAGCCAGGGATATTGTCAGGTCCTATAGAAGCTGTATTCTTGGCCTTGGACAGTTCTGTTTTAACCTGTGCTGCAGTAATACTGGATACCTGGCAATCTACTGGTATTGTGATTGGTCCTTTGAGGGGGGGAGGGTAAAGTTGGCATTGAATCTATCAGCCAGTATATTGGCAATATCAGTTGGCTCAGTATAGGAGGTACCATTGTGCAGTAGCTCAGAGCAAATCTGGGTATTGCCGTGGAGATTCTTTACATAACTATAGAAGGCCTTGTGGTTGTCTTTACTATCTGCTGCAATTCTGTTTTCAGAGGATTTGATGAGCGATCTCAACCTTTTGTTGAGGCTAATAAGGGAGTTTTTCCAGTCTTAGGACTTCACCTTATTCCGCATCAGTTTCCCCCTTCTGTTGTAGAGTTTGTTTATGGTAGGGGACCACTAGTTTGGTTTCCTTTGTTTTGAGGAGAGCGTCTTGGTTCTGCTGAGTATGGCGAGATCCATGCATTTGTGTATGTGTCAGTACAGTGCATTGGTGTATGATTCTGTGGTCATGCAAATATTCTCATTTGCATGGGTGCCGTGAAGTGAGCCACCTGTGTTTTTAGGAGCCCAAAGTTAGCTTTGAAGAAGTTTTCCATGGTGGTTATCTTTGGGGGTGGGGGTTGAGGGATGTGGATTTCCAAGGTGATTAGTTTGTGGTTGGATCTAACCAGGAAGGAGTTGACTATTTGTGTAGAGCAGTGGTTGTCCATGTTAGTAATGACCAGGTAAAGGATGTTGCTACCTCTAGTGGGGGTAAGAACGAGCTGGTCCAGGGCATTGGAATTAATGAATTCCAGAAAGCGTTGGGCAAGTGTATTGGTACATGAGTAGTTTTCCCAGTTAATGGAGGGGTAGTTGAAGTCACCCAGTATGTGACTGTTAGGTTGGACTCGAATATTCTCCAGTGTGCTTAGGAACATGGAGTGTGCGTCTTGGGACATGGTTGGGGACCTATAGCAGGCTATGACCTGAATCACTGTCTTACCCAATGTTAGCTGCACCTAAAGTATCTCTGATGCGTTATGTTGGGCTACCAGTCTGGAGGTGTGCACATCCTTTATGAATATGGAAACATCACTGCCTTTGGAGCTTCGGTCCAAGTTCTGGGGCCGAAAGGTGTGGAATGAGTTATAGCCTGGTAGTGCAGGGGTGCTTTCTGCTGCCTTGAACCAGGTCTCTGTTAAAGCACAGATGTCAATGTTCTACTTTTTAAGGAGTGCTTCAAGCGAGTGCATTCTGAGATTTAGACTTCTAGCTTTGAACAGCATGACCCTCACATTGCATTTGTTTTTAGCGGTTACAGTGGTAATTTGGTCTTTGGAACACTGCCTAAAAAAGGCACTATAGGGGTGGCAAGAGCCTTGGCCAGTATCTGGCAGTCCAGGGCTGACAGATGCAGGCCATCTCTGGCAAAGCATCGAGGTCTGTCAATTGTGTCATCCCAGGCAGACAGATACTGGATCCCCTTAGAATGACACCAGAAACTTAGCCAATTATTGAAATCAATCATTTTCTGCTTGTACTGTGGTATCATTCTAGGTGATGGTAGGATGCTGCTCAGGGCTAGGGTCATACCCACCTGGGCTACATAATCCAAGAGCTTCTCCATGTCTCTTTTCATGTAGTCCAGGGAGGTACATCTTAGGTCATTCACACCCACATGTTCAATGACAGAGTAATATTTGTACCTGATGTTGAGGAACCTGAGTGCGTGCATTTTGTGGCAGATCCTAGCGTAGAAATCAACAGGGGAAACTGATTGACTATGTGAGTTCCATATCCTACAGCTGTAAATATTTTGAGTGCAGCTTGCATTTTGAGATAGAGTTTTATAAATCAGACAGAAGCTCTCATCTTCTCCACGAAAAATGGATGATTCAGTCTTCTAAACCCAGAAGCCGTTGCTAGCATTCATAACAAACAAAATGTTCACCTACAACAAAACAAAATGGCTTTCATGGAATTTGTCATAGTACAGCAAACCCTACCATTTTCACAAAAATGCACAGTACATCCAGCCACATTGTTAGGTGTAGATGTATTTTGTAATGAACACTTTCTTAATCTCATATTAGCACAAAATGAAGATTTTACAACTTGACTAATGTGTATGGCAAAAAATAGACCTAATCTGAAGCTTGAAACTTTGAATACTGACTGCAATATCAATTTATTGCCATTCAGTGCAATTAAATAATCATAGAAGAATTTGAAACCAGATACCACATTTATATATTGTGTCACTACCTGTAACTTCTACAATAATTTCATCTGTACCTTTCTCTGCCAAAAAGCACTACACACGAATACAAATATCTGTCTGTACATTAATTTATATATATATATATATATATATATATATATATATATATATATCCATATATATATATATATATATATATATATATATATATATATATATATATATATATATATATATATATATGTATATACACACACACACACACACACACACACACACACACACACACACACACACACACACACACACACACACACACACACATATATATATATATATATATATATATATATATATACATCACACCAAAACTGAAGAACAAGTATAAACCACTGAATATAAATGATTAACTTGTAAGAAAAAGAAAAAAAAGCCCTACACACATGCATACACACATATATATATATGTTCACACATAGTAGTTGAATGGATCTGTTGCTGTACATTCAGAGGGATTCTGTGCCCCCCCCCCCCCGACAGGTAATAAACAGCACACATACTTTTCCGTGCTCTGTACTCAGGCTGTAAATGGCACGATGCATGTCAATGACCTGCAGACATTTGTCATATCTGTATTTATATCACTTTTTTATCTGTAGTCATGTACCAATAAACCTGCTGTAGGAAGAGAATCACCAGTCTTTCATGTTATTATCTCTGTGATCCATTCAGTTACAACTTATGTAAACAAGAAATTATACCATGGACACTAAGACTCTAAACTAGAGACTGGGGGAAAGATGCAGAAAACGTTTCACCGTTTTTTTTTTTTTCTGTTTTGCTGTCCAAATGTCAGAAAAGAGAAATGAAGCAGTCAGTATACAGTAAAGTGATATAAATATCAAAGAGGATAACTGCTAATGTGTACAGACTGCAACATAACAAGTGATAGCTATGCATATTAAACACATCTGAACAAATGTCTTACTGACTTGAACTGTTAATTCTGAGACACTAGATTAGGACTCCTATATGCTTTACCCTAAATAAGCATTTCTTCAACTGCATGCTTATTGTAGAGCTGAGCATGAATGCATTAGCCTGTCCATGAAAACACCATTTTTCACATCACCATCTTCCCTCTGTCTTTATATTGTACTTGTATATTTTTATGTAGTTATTCATTTGAGAGTTGTAGCCTTTCTTTAACTTGAAAGTATGTAATAACAATTTATAGTTTCATTTTTAGCTCCAGCAGTTCCTGCTTTAGGTACTAACATTTGGGCAGAAATCCAAACATGGATGTGCAATTTAATGCACAATTTACGCCTTTAATTGATCTGTTTGTTCCTATATCATGCAAGGCACAGCCAGACACTGGTCTGGTAGTGCATATTAAGGCACATGTTCCAAATCTTGAACAGATACCTGACTTTGCATTTAGCTGTTAAAAGCTGAAGGAAAAATATAAAAAAGAGATTGATAATACACTGGACTATTGCCAGATAAAAGCCTTACAAAGTCTTAAAACGATAAGTGGATCTGTTGTAAATTTTTTGTTGGCCCAATAAAAGTTATCACATCACCTCTGTGTTCTACTGTTGTATTCTAATGGTGAAACTTGCTAAAGTTATGCAGACCTTTAGTAATCATTGTCAGGCTGATAAGCTATCAAGTTTGTATAATGGAAGGAGTTTCATATGGAAAGCTTGGCATAATTTTTCTTTGTGCAATCATCCTTATATATTCAAAGATGCTCTGATTCCTTTCTTCTATAGCTTTCCTGTTTTAGGAAGTGTCTCATCTTTCATCAGCAGGTGCAGATCAGGATACATAACCAATTTTGCATCTAGATGGCAGGTGGGCTACTTTAATCATATGCTTACTCGTATATAATTTTAAGATGGAGCTTAAGACATGCTGACTGCTTCAAGGCCCTATCCCTGTATTCTGTCTCCTACAGGCTTTTCAGGGGAGATCTATGCCTGGCATACAGGGCATTGTCAGACCCCACTCTGATGGACCTTCTGCATATCCACGAAACAAACAGTACCAGAATTATTCATTCTAAAGACTTAAACCTTGTCTGTGATATAAATAGTACCTGCTGGAAAGATAAGTATGTATCCCAGAGACTGCCCCGTCTATGGAACAGGCTCCCCATCCATGTGAAGCAGAGTTCCTCCCTAACCCAATTCAAGTGGAACTTGGACAATTGGATGGGAAACCGGAAATTCATCCTTGATTTGGCACCTATGTCTCTAATGCAAACAGGTAACCTGTAAATGGTTCATCTCCCAGGCACATGCTTACACTTATCAAGGGTGTCAGAGCTTGTCAGAGATTCGGGATGCATGGCTAGGCTAAAAAAGGCCCTTGTGGTCATTAGCCTAGTAAACACCTATGAACTAGTTATAGGTGACTTGATAGTGAGGCACACTGATGTCCCACTCACTAGGTTGAATAAGGAGAAAGTAACAGTCAGCTGCCTGTCAGGAGCCAGGATCTGCCACATAATGCACGCACTCAGGTCCCTCAACAACAGGTACAAATATGACTCTGTCATTGTACATGTGGGTGTGAATGACCTGAGACATACCTCCCTGCACTACATGAAAAGAGACATGGAGGAGCTCTCAGATTATGTAGCCCAGGTGGGTATGACCCTAGCACTGAGCAGCATCCCACCATCACCCAGAATGATACCACAGTACAAGCAGAAAATGACTGATTTCAACAATTGGCTAAGTTTCTGGTGTCATTCTAAGGGGATCCAGTATCTGTCTGCCTGGTATGACATGACTGACAGACCTCTATGCTTTGCCCGAGATGGCCTGCATCTATCACCCCTGGGCTTCCGGATACTGGCAAAGGCTCTTGCCACCCCTTTAGTGCCTTTTTTAGGCAGTGTTCCAAAGACCAAGTTATCACTGTAACAGCTACAAATAAATGCAACCTGAGGGTCATGCTGCTCAATGCTAGAAGTCTAAATCTCAAAATGCACTCGCTTGAAGCACTCCTTAAAATGGAGAACATTGACATTTGTGCTGTAACAGAGACCTGGTTCAAGGCAGCAGAAAGCACCCCTGCACAAGAAGACTATAACGCATTCCACACCTTTTGGCCCCAGAACTTGGACTGAAGGTCCAAAGGCGGTGGTGTTTCCATATTCATAAAGAATGCACACACCTCCAGACTGGTAGTCCAACATAATGCATCTGAGATACTTCAGATGCAGGTAACACTGGGTAAGGCAGTGATTCAGGTCGTAGCCTGCTATAGGTCCCCAACCTTGTCCCAAGACTCTCCACGTTCCTAAGCACTCTGGAGAATATTAGGGTCCAACCTAACACTCTCATACTGCATGACTTCAACTACCCCTCCATCAACTGGGAAAACTACTCATGTACTAGTGCACTTGCCCAACGCTTTCTGGAATTCATTAATTCCAATGCCCTGGACCAGCTCATTCTTCTCCCCACTAGAGGTAGCAATATCCTTGACCTGGTCATTACTAACATGGGTGACCATTGCTCTACACCAATAGTCAACTCCTCCCTGGTTAGATCTGACCACAAAATAATCACCTTGTAAATCATCCCCCCCCCCACCTCTGCAAAGGTAACCACCATGAAAAATGTCTCCAAAGCTAACTTTGGGCTCCTAAAAAAAGAGATGGCTAACTTCATGGCACCCATGCAAATGGAGAATAGTTGCATGACCGTTGAATCATACACAAATGCATGGATCTCACCATACTCAATAGAGCCAAGACGCTGTCCTCCAAAAACAGAAGCCAATCTGGTGGCACCCTAGCATAAGCAAACAGATGGAGGAAACTGGTGCGGAATAAAGTGAAGTCCCAAGACGGGAAAAACTCCCTAATCAGCCTCAACAAATATTTGAGATCCCTCATCAAATCCTCTAAAGCTAGCTATGAAAACAGAATTGCATCAGACAGTAAAGACAACCAAAAGGCCTTCTATAGTTATGTTAAGAATCTCCATGACAATACCCAAATTTGTTCTGAGCTACTGCACAATGGTACCTCCTATACTTCGCCAACAGATATTGCCAATATGCTGGCTGACATATTCAGTGCCAACATTACCCCTCTCTCCCTCCCCAAAGGACCAATCACAATACCAGTAGAATGCCAGGCACCCAGTATTACTGCTGCACAGGTTAAAACAGCACTGCCCAAGGCCAAGAATACAACTTCTATGGGACATGACAATATTCCTAGCTGTGCTCTACATGAAATACAGAGTAAACTGTCACCTCATCTGTGTGCCCTGTTCAATCACAGCCTCACCTCAGGCTTTGTCCCTACCAAATGGTGCACTGCTACAGTCATCCCTCTCCACAAAGGAGGAGCCACTACATACCCTGGGAACTATTGCCCCATTAGCCTGATGAGTCAAATATGCAAAGCTATGGAACGCATCATCATGGACCTAATAAACAAAGATATAGGGAATCTCTAAACTATGGATCCCACACAGTTTAGTTTTGTGAAGGGTAGATCATGCCTGCTCATCTTGGTTGACTTCTTTGAGTCAGTCACCAGAGCTGTGGATGAAGGCAAGGTGGTTCATACAGCCTACCTTGGTCTGGCCAAGGCTTTGATACCATTCCTCACAGAAAAACTCACTAAGCTAGGCATCAACCCCTATAGCAACAGGTAGGTTGTAAACTGGCTCACAGATACAACCCACAGTGTGAAAGTTGCTGACTCCAAGTCAGACTACTGACCAGTCATGAGTGGAGTCCCACAGGGTTTGGTCCTATGTCCTCTCCTGTTTAGTATCTGCTTCTCTGAAGTCCAGGCCAACACAAAGTGACTCTGGCTGACAAAGTTCACAGATGATTGCAAGTTGGGAACTATTATTAACTCCCCAAATTATGTTGACATCCTACAGAAAGCCAGAAATGAGACCAATGACTGGTGTCAGAACCATGGCCTTAAGATCAATGCCAAAAAATGTATCATCATCCCATTTGTTAAAAACCTGGTTCCCATGAATTACCACATCGATGGTAGTCCACTGAACACAGAAGGCATTATAAGAGATCTGAGAACACAGGTTGACAGCAATCTCTCTTTTGACCGCCACATTGTCACTGTGGTCAGAAAGTCCTTCTATGTGGCACATCTCATTACTAAGGATTTTGCATCCAGGAAGAAAGAGGTCATTGTCTACCTCTACTCTTCCCTTATTAGGCCAATCATCGAGTACAATGCCCCATTTGGCATGTACCTCACTAGACACTTGCAACAACTGAAGAGGCCTCAAAAGTACCTCACAAAGAGGATACTAGGAGTTAAACACTTGTTCTATATGAACAGACTCAAAACAACTCCAACTATTCTCTGTCTCATATCGCCTAATTAGAGGTGATCTCTGCTTGACTTACAAAGCCATGTCTGGCCCAGCTCTGTAAGAAATGCTACATCTAAAGAAATCCCAATCCCTCCTCACCACACACTACAGAGACCTCAACCTCATTACCACAATCAACAGAACATGCTGGAGAGACAGGTTCATAACCCAGAGACTGCCCATGGTATGGAGTAGATTTCCCATACATGTCAAGCAGAGCACCTCACTGGCCCTCTTCAACAGAAATCTTGATGAGTGTATGGGAAATAGAAAATTCACCCTGGGGATCACTCCAGTGGCTCTTCTTGACAGCGGCACTAGGAACTAAGGCTGAGTGGCACGATGCCAGGGTAATCGTATGGGCTAGGCTTGTAAAGGCCCCAGGGCCATTAGCCTAGTACACAAGTATGAACCTATGACAAAGCTAGTATTAGGGTATTAGGTAGTCAGTGGCATTTGGACTCTGTCTTTAGTGTGGCTAGAAATTAGCATTTCGTAGTTGTTACCTTCTCTAAAGGACTTTTGTGCTGTATGTTGTCTCATTTTTTATTATGAACAATTCATGTTAACAATGGCATCTCACCAATTATTTTATTTTCAGCTCATGATGTTATTGACCTTTCCTAAGTTGTGAGCATCGGGAAACTCAACAATCGGGAAACTCAGCAATTGGGAAACTCAGCAGTGCAACAAAATGTGCTGCGAAAATCTTCACTTCTTGCTGGGTATGGATCCAAGTTCAAGAAGGTCATGGTAACAGTTTATCGGCAGCTGCAAACAAGCATGTTTTGTTGAGGAACAATATCTATGCAAGACATCTGTAATTTAAAATAAGTGCTATATTTTATACGTGAATAATGGAGGTACTTTCCAAATGGGTGACTTAACCTGCCAAACATTGAAAATGCATATGTCATCACTAATTGTGTTTTGTCTGCATTTCACTAAGGCACGTTGTAATCAGTCGAGCATCAACACCACTTAGGCTCTTAAAACGTGTCACCTATGAAGACTAAATGTCCAACTGTTTTATATAAATATATTTTTAATGCAGGTCTTACATGTTATCTGAACATAAAGTTGTAAATGTACAAGTGTAAAGATATAGATGTAGAAGGGACATCTCTGTATGTACATTTAATGGTATATACCCTAGACAATGGAGAGAGCCCTCAGTATAGCAGTTAGAGATTAAATTCTAAGTCCTGTAGGTGGACTATAATGTTTGCTTTCAAGATAAGAGGAAGTAAGGAAGGATTAGGTAGCATTTTATGTTCAAGTGAAATCCATCTTCAGGGAGAAAAGCATCCATTTCGTCATTGCTTCATTTTCTCTTTTTGCATACTTTTTGCCCCTGTACCTGCCGATCATCAAGCCTCCCCAACTCCAGACAGGCAGTCATCCGCGCAGACATAGGGATTACTTGTGCATTTTTCTGCATCCCAACAATGACATCATTTTATTTATACCAGCTCCAGCATGCACCAGTGCTATTGATCAAACAGGGGTTACTTTGGTAATAGCCTGGGCTAACAGGGGTTACTTTGGTAACAGTCTGGGCTTTATCCCTCTAAGTCAACATAGCTAGTTATTTCAGATTCATTTATTGATGGCCACATATCATTAATCTTTTTTACAATAGTCCATTCCAAATGCAAGACCACATATGGCACTGACAAATGCTATAAATTAATGGATTCATGGATCACTTAACCTAAAGAATTCAAACCTCATTTCATTCTTGCTTCTTTTGACAGGCCTATTGCAAAGAAAATATTTTACATGTGAGGGCCATCACGCACTCTGTGTAACTTGGAATGGCCTACACAGTGGTAGTAGTCTTGACTGACTGTTACTGCATCAAGTGAAGTATATATCATTTAATATGTTAGTAAGAAATACACACCATATTGCACATTTCATTCTAGAAAGAGTCAGGGGAAAGACCTCACGGAGACTAGAAGAGCATCCAGTGTCTGTGTTGCTTAATTAGCATCCAGATGAAAATCAAAATAATATTGGTTGTCAGAAGTGAAGAAATACATTTGTATACTTGAAGAAATATATTACATATTGACAGTTTAAGTATAATTCATGGTTAGAAAAATTATCGAACTTTAGCAAAGCAAATTATTGAAATCTGGAGTATATTTGGATGTAGACATTTGATTTATTCCACACTACAAGAAGAATATCTGAGAAACTTCAAATGTACAGTGCGCCCCATTTCTATTTGGCAAGGCATGTAACACTTTTCCTTTCAAGAAGTGGAGAATGACAAAACAGCAGCAATCAAAGAAAAGTCTAAGAGTTACTGTGGAATTTGAAAGAATGTGTCCTTTATTTACCATTTGTTCCTTATGGTCCTTATGATGGCACAAGTTACTATATAGAATATGGAATATAGAGGATTATGTTATTTAGTTAAAAATCAAAGCAAATACTGTAAATGTGGTCATTTGCATGATTTATTAATCAGAGACTGAATAAACTTTGATATTAAAACATGATCGGACAAGAGTTAGGCTTTCCAGTAAAGCAAATCTAACCTTATCCAATGGTGTGGATGTAAGCAAATTAAATTAAAAGTGTATAGTTAAAGAGTTAACTGAGAGAATAGGAATGGGTGAAATAAAATGTGAGTCAATAAAAAAAAGTTAAAATGTACTGCAACAGTAAGGGTAATGAGAAACAGAGACATGAGGTGCACATGGGGTGTGGTACAGTTAAAATATATGCCCTGTGTGCTAGGTGGTACTAGGTGGTTAATATAAGCATGACAAGAAATGTGCAGCTTTTAATCAGTTTTGTAGAAGTTACATTAATGAAAAATAATTTTGTAAAGATGTGTCAAAAGAGATACAGGATGGGTTCAAAACAATTTGTATGTTGTTCAGCAGAAACATGAAAATATACTTTTTCTTGACACTATTGAAATGACATGATTTGATACATTAAACTCCAAAGATGCATTAGAAACAGTGACAAGAAATGCTGAAAATTAATAAGCAAAGTTTTAATTTAAATCGGGCATGGGTGTAATATGCTTGAAAATACCTTAGAATGACTGTGGATGAAGTATAGAAAAGAAACCTATCTGCACATTGTTAACATATTCAGTGCACCAAAGCCATTGGGTCAAAAGCTAGTGAAATGTGAATATACAAGTGCAAAGTATAATATTATGTTTCAAATTATAGCAGTTAACAAAACTAATTCCGTTAATATTCTGGACTGATTAGTTTGTCAGAAGTTAAGAGTGGTGAAATAAGTCTACAGCATGAGATGAAAAGGAATGTATTTCTGTAAATATCCACAAACAGTTGCCTAGTTAAGAACTATGTGGAATACTACACAGAGTCATAACAATAGCATTGTTTATGACTATGCTGGTTTATTTGCACTCCTAGGATGTTTTCCAGGAGAATATCATATACAAATAAATTGTAATGGATGCCAGGGGTGCATTTTCCAAAGAAGGTACCTGCAGCAGTCTTGAGTAAAACTGAACAGGAATTAAAGTGAATTAAGAATTAATTGGAGAAAACAGAATGGGAGAATAGTGCTGTTGAAAAGCAAGAAAAGATTGTCAGCATTTGACCCACAAGGTCTAAACAAAACTATTAAAACAGAATATTACCATTTGTGTACAGCTTAAACATGGTTTCATCTATGCCAAATTCTATGTTTTTTAAGTACTAGATGGAAATGGGTGATTCTGGCAGTTAAAGCCTGATGAAGAATGTTTGAAACAATACACCATTAGGAGTATACAGATTTCTTAGTCTTAAATTCATTGTTTTAGCAGGTCCAGAGATGTTCCAAATAGCTGTTTCACAGGTAACAGACAGCTTTTTGGATGATGCTGTAAATATAATTGATCTGTTAGTGTGGGCCAAATACAAAAAAAAAAAAAAAAAAAAAACTGTTATACAGATTAGGAGAATACAATTTTGATTTAAATAAGACAAAATATAAAATAAGTTTGACATGTCTAACATATATGGATCAGTTCTAACATCAGAAGGGCTAAAGACTGTGAAGATAGGTGAAGGCTGCCAGCCTAGCCAGATAGAATTTGGTAGATAATTATGTCATGTGTAAATATTAATGTAAGCCACAGGCTTGTTCTCTTAAATGGAAAAAAATATTGTTGTGTGGAACTGTGTTAGAAAAATATATAATAGTAATGTGCATATGTTTAGTATATTTGAAGTTTGAAAGGGTTAATACATTTATTCTGTTCACACTGCATGAATCTGCACAGCTATTAGAAAATAATAAAAAGCATTTGATTTCTGAAAATGTCATGAGACCTAACAAAGAGACATTTCATTTCTGCTTATGCCATGAAAAAATATGCAGCTGCTAGAAGCTTTGATAAACAGAACAATAGATGCTTGAAAGTATAAACCACAGTCAGCATTACTTGCACCAAAGCTAGAAATGTACCTTCAATCTAGACAAAATGTAACACATGTATTAGAACTGTACAATTGAAGAATTGAAATGTTAAGGTGGGCTAAAAATAAGTCCAAGGCCAGGTTGTTTTTCAAAATGTTTTTGTAGAAAGACAAATAAGCTGACTATGTCAGCAATAAATCTGGTAACATTTTCTGTGAAACATACAGGAAGCTGTGTCCGATTATGTCAGAAATAGAATGGTAACATTTTCTGTGTGACATGAAGGGAACTGTATAAGAATAACATACTGATCATCAGAAAGTTAGACAAATCCTGTACCTACATGCTTTGTCTCCTTGCTGCAAGTAATAAAGGATGCCTTGCTTGAACCTAACGTGCATTGGTCTTTGAAGTTTTTTCCTTTTACAAACTGCAAAAATGTAACAACAGTGCACTCTGCTGTAACAAAGCTAATAAGTCAATTCTTTGATGTCAGATCTTGGAGCCGATATGTTTGGATGAAGAAATTCTGACTATTGTCTTCAGAGAGTTAATTGCTAGAATTTGCATGTATAAATGCTTTTATTGTTCTGGCTTCCTGACCTGCTGAAGGATCAAGGGCTATTAACCTCTGAGAATCTGTTAGCCTGGGAACCAGAAAGAAATGATGCAGTCTGAAATGAATCAGTGGTACTGTGTTATCAATTTAAGGACAGAAAGAATGAGAGCATTAGAGCATTTTGTCTTGAGAACATCCAACATCACCAGCACTGTCTTGCTCTGTATGTAAGTTTATTTTAGAACTGTGTTTTCTCTTAGAAATAGCTAGGAATTAAGAAGATTAGACTAAGTGCTTTTCTGTGTTGATGTCAGAACGTTTCTATGGTATTATTTTAAGTATTTCTCTGTGATTTCTGAATTCTTGACTAGCACTATGTAGTAAGAAGTATTGTCTTGTGTTTTTATTATTTTATTATTAAATATTTTTAAACCTTTCAACTGTGGCTGTTTTGTGTAGAGATAATTTAAGCTGTAAGATTACATTGCATGTATATAGTGATACTGTACCAAGTCACTCCAAATAAGTCTTGACTGCTAGGTTGCACTTATGATTTGGATAATAATATTGCACAATAATAACTGGACACCCTTTTAAGGGCCTTTGAGTAGCTGATAAATAGTAGCTGGGTGGTTGCAGTGATTTCTACCGTATAGTTTGGGTAAAAGGGGCACAGCTGGAGAACCTGTGCCAGCCTTCCCCAGGAATGTCTGTGTGATTGTATAGACTCTTATCTCAAAGCGTGTGTGTGTGTGTGTGTGTGTGTGTGTGTGTGTGTGTGTGTGTGTGTGTGTGTGTGTGTGTGTGTGTCAGCTACTTAGGCAGGGACACGAAGCACTGGTTGGACAGAGAGGGTCTTGGAGGTTTTAGCTTGCCCACTAGGCTGAGATCTGGATTATATAGCTGTGCCAGTGGGGAGTATTATTGGGAACCTGGAGAGAAAAAGAGAAACCAGCCTCAGACTGACTATGATCTCTATGTGGTCTGAAGGGAAATTGTACTTTACTGTGTGTGTATTTATTATCCTTTCCCTATATGGATGCCCCTCACTGGTGTTAGTGGTCAGGATTGAGGCTCCTTGATTGCTGGGCCACAGACTCATACAGCAAAAGTCATAATATTTATATAAATGTCAAAGGCATAATACAAAAAAAATTACTGAGATTTCTAGGAATCAAATAATGTCTTTCAGTGTGTGTGTACCTAACATATTTAAGATAACTATGCTTCTAACAAAGTTGTTAGAGCAAACTGAGCCTGGGAATGGAGCTTTGAACAGGAAAAGCATTCTAAAATGCTCATAAAAGCAGATATAGAAGCACCGTTGTAAAAATGAGGGGATGTGAATAAACTATATATTTTGGTAATTAATGCCATTCAGAATAGTACAACAGTTGTAACCCTGCAACAGAATCAGTTGGTTGTATGTAGGTCATGAACATTTACAGATGCATAAATGAAATATTTGCAATAAGGAACTGTAAGCACCAATGTATGGATGTGAGAAAGTCCATAATTATATGCATGGTAAAGTGGTCCAGATGAAAATAGACCATAAACCTCTGGAAATAGCAACTCTGAAAGCAGAGTTTTATATTTAAGTGAAATACAGACAGGGTAAAGAAGTACATAAAATGCATTTATTCAGTAGAACGTAATTATCAGTAAAAAATAAGAAATGTTAGAACCACAGATTCTCGAGGTAATTCTTTAGTTCCCAGTAGAAGAAGAGAAGAAGAAAATGTAAAAGAATTTCAAATGTGTACTGACACTGACTTTGAAATGCATTTACTAAAAGAAGTTACAATGATTGGTTGGCCTTTGGGAAATGGTAAGGAAAAAATACAGTTTGATTTTTGAAATAATGTTTGTCCACAACTTAATGTTGAAAACTGAAAACAAATAATGGTTTCTAATCTAATGCACAGACAAGCACATGAGAAGATATACAAATCACTTCTAGGAATAGTAAAGTGTCAGGAAAGTGCAATACATATAATGTATTGGCCAAGAATGTCAACTTGTATAGCACAAACAGTACTGTTATTCCTGTGAAAATTGAACCATAACAACAATCCAGTGGAAGAAATGCTAACATGCCCAGCTGCAGAAAGACCATGGAGTTGAGTGGGCAGGTTTTATTTTAGTTTAAGGATGATATATATTATATATGTGTAGATTATTTTATTTTATTTGCATTTATCCTTTGTTGACTGGGTTACTCCTATTAGGCTAATAAATACCCAAGATGGTATTTATACTATACTATGAGTATAGATTATTACTCTAAGTTCAGAAAAAGGCTAATAAGTGCACGTGATCTGTGCTTTGAAGTTTATATTCTTGAAACAGAGCATCTATCATACCTGATCATGGTCAGCTATAAAAATTCAGTAATTCAGAAGATTTGTGCATGAGTGAGAATTCAGACATATACTCTCTAGTCCATACTATTTGCAGATGAGTGAACAAACAGATAGACCCATCCAGTTAGTAAAAATGTGTCTACTGCTTTTGTTTACCGGGAAAGTCTGACCAGGCACGGGACCTATTTTCAGAAGAGGCCTGGGGAAAATGTTCATTTTTACAAAATTAGTAGAAGGCAGTTATACAAGATTTACATAATAAATGTGCATACATACATAGAATAGTAATGATATGACAGTTAATCAAAAATAATAAATGTATGTACATAGAATAGCAATGATATGACAGCTAATGACAAGAAGATAGTTAAAACAAAAATATAGTAACATGTTAGTTAATACCAAGCTTATAACAGTCTAGTTATTTTCAAGTGGAATCAGCTGTAAATAGATATTGTGTAGGAGACAGTGTAGCAACTATAGAATGAAGATGTTTACAAATTATGAAGGACTATTGAAGAGGTCCAGATAAAAGGGAGATAAAGATAGTAGTGGTGAGGATAGATGACAGCCAGATGGTTAGAAATTATGAAGAAGTAGGTATATTCTAATTAGTTACATAAAGAGTGGTGACAGTTATTAAGGGTTTGGAGATTATCCAGGAGCATCATATGTACACAGTTGGTAACTGAGTAGGCAGGACTTTAGTTGAGTTTTAAATGATTTTAGAGAGTGTTCTTGTTGTATTGATAGCAGGATGGAGTTTCAGGATTTAGCAAGGTGGTGGGAGAGTAGTAATTTGCCAGCAGAATTGTTGGGTTTGGATACGTTTAATAGGTATTTGTCCAATGGACGTAGTGGCTTGGAAGGGTTATATATTTGTATGAGACTGGAAAAGAGTGGGCAGATCTTAGGTTTATATACAATGTTATGGATTGCAGGTTAGATAATGTGGGGATTCCAGGAACTGTAATTCCCTTATTCTTTTTAATCTTACGAGAAAGAGAAAACAGGAAATAAAAAGGTCCCCCATAAAAAACATCAAAAAGATCCTAGAAAATCAGATATTGCACTGTGTATAATATCTTAAGCCTCCTTTGACAGAGGCCCATGTGAAATATACAAATTACACCTTAAAGACATAAAAGTGTTTCAGCCACATGGCTTCTAGATGTACAGGAATTTTATTTTATTTAAGTTTTTTAAGGCATTCAGATGAATGAAGCCAAACCCCAACCAGCTATAGACATTACATAAATGGATAGTTTGGCCATCATCTGAAAACACTTAGCTTTATCCAAAGTGTTATGTCCCTAACATTAGGGTGACTACACCATTTCATCAAAATGATCAAAACAGGAAGTAAAACAGTCATACACACAAAAGAATAGTCATAGGCACAATATCAAATAGACCTTGGCAATCCATATATTTTACCATGTGTAAAACCTTAGACTTCAATTGACAGAGGCCAAGGCAAAATATGCAAATTACCCCTTAAAGACATACTTGTGTTTTAGCCACATGACTTATGAATGACCCTGATTTTTTTATTTTTTATGTTTTATTAAAGAAATTAGACCAATGAAACTAAACTATACTAGCTGTAGACATAACATGTTTCACCAATTTTATGGGCTAATCAGTGTAGCACAACTGGATACTTTGGCCTTATCCAAAAACACTCAACTTTAATCAAAGTAACATTAGGGAGACTGCAGAAATTCCCAATAATGAACAAACCAGCAAGTAAAAAGGACACACAGAAAAAAAAATGGGCAAAAACATAAAAAAAAATGAACCCAGAGACTACACTGTGTATAATACCTTAAACCTCAATTGACTGAGGCCTATGGGAAATATACAAATTACCACTTAAGGACATATATGTGTTTCAGCCACATGGCTTTGGAATACCCCTGACTATTTATTTTTATAAGTCTGTACTATGCATTGAGACCAATGAAGATAGCCCCCATTAGCTGTAGATATAACATGTCTGTTATGGGCTATTTAGTGCATAAATATTTTTGAAGATTGTCTTCTCAGTTTTGGATTATAGGAGTACTCCACTGCAGTGATTTATTCTCCCACCAGCAGAACTGTTAAAAGGCAGAAGGTTTAGAAGCAAATTACCTATTCAGCTTTATTACTGATGCCTGTAACCATTTCAAAGTAAAGGAGATACTAGAGAACAATGGACTGAGACGGAAGCACTATTATAGTATAAATTGCAGAAGGCTACTAATATGTAGGAGATGGAGACAAACTGAAAATACGAAAACAAACAAAAAAATGGGAATGTTTCCAGGCGCTGAAAGTGGAAAAGAAGATCAATCACTGTCTTCTATATATCTGCAAGACAGAATGCTCTACAGCAGTAATTACAGACAAATGTGCTAGAAAACTATGTCAAAGTTCAGTGCAGTAAAGTAGTCAGAACTATCACAACCAGGACAGTCACATGAAAAGAGACTGTGAGAACAGAAACAGCCATGAGTTGCACAAATGCTGGTTTAGCTATGTTTCCATAAACAGCTGCAATGCATCAAGAACTGTCACAAAAGAAAGGCTGGATGTCCAGAAGGAGCAGACCTTTTACATACACCATAGTTGGAAGATCTCTGATAAAACCAGACATATATATGAACAGTTCATGAGTTCAACATGGTACTAAGGACTGACAGTTTTGTCTATGGAAATGTAAGTAAATGCTAAAGAAAGATCAAATTCTGATTTAAAAAGTCATGACAGGCATAACATGCTTACTGTAAAGTTAAGAATAATTTAAATGATCAATGTAATTTAATGTAATGCATGCTACTTTAGAGAATGCATATAAAATAGGTATTTTTTATAACTAGGAAAAAGCAAGATCCAGAGTGTGTGTGTGTGTGTGTGTGTGTGTGTGTGTGTGTGTGTGTGTGTGTGTGTGTGTGTGTGTGTGTGTGTGTGTGTGTGTCTATGTATATATAAATACAAATATATATATATATATATATATATATATATATATATATATATATATATATATAATATATAAAAATACACACACACACGTGTGTGTGTGTGTGTGTGTATGTGTGAGTGTATACATATATATATATATATATATATATATATATATATATATATATATATATCTTCTTCTTTCATTTGTGGCGCCTTTCCATGCTGTTCAATCCATAGCAATGTTTTTGGCCTCCTGTAGGTCAAGTCACCGAATTCTCAGGTCCTCTTCAACCTGTTTAGACCACATCTTCTTTGGTGAAAATTTGGGAATGTGAACTCTCCAGTTCATGTGGTGCTCTCTGCATAATAGTATGAATGTCAAGTGGTGGGTGTCCATCCTTCACGTGTCCAAATCAGTGCAGCCTCATGTTTTGAATTTGTTTGCTGATCGCTGGCTGCTGATCACATCTAGTCTGGATGCTCTCGTTTCTAATGCTGTCATGAAGTGAGATTCCCAAGATTTGGCATAGGCCTTGCATTTGGAAAACCTTGAGCTTGTTCAAGTCTAGCTTGAGGTTGGTCAAATTTTCTGATCCATAAAGGGGAATTGGCAAGATCAGTGAATAGAAAAGGTGAATCTTGGTTGTTATAGAGGTTATAGAGACATTTGTCCTCTTCCATAGGAACCACTTAAGTGATGCAAATGCTGTAATGCCATGTCCAATCCTGCTATGGACTTCAGCTGTTGATGCCACCTTCTTCTCCTGGACCAGTGAACCCAGATACTTAAATTCTTGCATTTGTTCAATCTGAACTCCTCTGAGGTGGACTGTGCTTGTGACACATCTGTTGCCATCACTTTGGTCTTGGCCTCGGCATCACTGTATGTGAAAATGATGCTGTCATCGGTGAACATTAGGTCAGTCACAGAATGTGATTCATCATACTGGACTCTGCTTCTGCTCTTAGATGCTCTCCTCATGATGGCATCTACCACTATGTTGAACAGCAGTGGAGAGACTACATCCCCTTGATGAATCCCAGTCTGGATGGTAAGCTCTTCAGACAGTTTGTTCCAGATGTGCACCTGGCTGGATGATGTTTAAAGGAGTCTGATGATTTTCTTCGGCATGTGCTAGATCTCCAATGTTTTCCACAGGGCAGGGCAGTTATACAGTCAAATGCAGACTTGAAATCGATATAAATATGTGTGTGTATTTATATAAATATATATATATATATATATATATATATATATATATATATATATATATATATATATGGATTCACTTTATAATCTCAAAATACCGAAATATCGAATTTCAGTATTTCGAGACTATAAAGCCGAAATACCAAAAAAATGGAAACCAAAACTGCAAAACCCAAAACCGTGATTGTTAAAGCACACACACAAACACAACTACACCTACCTCCACACAACAACACAAACACACACACACACACACACACACACACACACACACACTTACTATAAGCAGGGGGGCCTGCATTCCTCATGTGGGTGTCTGTGCCCCCCACACCCCCACTTATATATACTAACTTCGAGGTCGAACTAAACACCAACACACACAAAACCCACCAACATACATTCCACACCCCCCCCTGCACAAACACACATCACACAGATGCAAATACCACCACTTTCAACACTGACACACTCACACTCTCACACATTTGGCATTTCAGTATTTCGAGATTCCAAAGTGTTTCCATATATATATGCGTGTGTGTGTGTGTGTGTGTGCATAACTCTACACATATATATATATATATATATATATATATACACATACATATATGTGCATAACTCTACATATATATATATATATATATACATATATATATATATATATATATATATATATATATATAAATATATGTGTACACACACACACACACACACACACACACACACACACACACACACACACACACACACACACACACACACACACAGAATATTGATACCAAGACACTGAAACAATAAACATCGACACGATCTGTGCATGCCCCATGGCAACCCCTCATATGTATCCCCACACCCCTTGCTAATTATATACAGTAACTTTGAGATCACACAATCCCCAGAGAAAGGGAATCTTCCCCTATCCAGGTTTTGTTCATCTTACACATCTGTTGGCGATCTGACTGTATTGACCAAATGGTGCTGACCAAAAAGGTGTCGATCTAGCTGGTCATTCTACCAACTGCCTGCAACCCATATATATATATATATATCTTTAAATGTGTTCATACCTAGCTACAGAAGTACATGTTGTGTGGTGCACAACTTTTGGGGCGTAACAGTAAAAAAGTCATGAAGATTAAAAACACATCCATGATATCTATGTTGTTTATTTTGTCTCCTGGCAGACATGCAAGTGTTATAACTCTTGTCCTTTATTGTTATTTTTAATTTAATTCAGGCAAAATTGTCAGAAGGATTCATACAGACTGTCATGATGAAATCATTTTGTTTTCATTTAGATAGTGTTTGAGTTCTATCACTGGCAGTCAGTGTAACACATGGATATGTGAAGGTCTCAGGCTTTAGACCTTGTATCTACGCTACTACCCTAAATAGGTCTGATGGGCACCACAGGGCTGGATAGTCTCTCAGCTCACACCATTGGTATCCAACAAGTTAAAGTAGAAAAAAAAGTACAAAAATCTTATTCACTGACCAATTCACCAAATGCAACCTGGCTGCAAGACCATACAGAGAATGTGCACTACTGTCCTGGGTATGGGCTTCCAGCATTCAAACTCAAATAGAACTCTACATGGACTACCTACAGAGCTGAATATTTGGCCTACTTAGCGTCTTCCCGTGTCCCTTACTCAGTTACTATTTAAGCACACACACACACACACACACACACACACACCACATAGACAGACACACACACACACACACACACACACACACACCACATAGACAGACACACACATACACAAACACAATTCCCAGAGAAGGCAGGCAAAATGATCAAGTTCCCTACAGTGTTCATTATGGAAAGGCAGGTCTACAACCACCCTAGGTATTGTGCTAGACACCTAAGATGTTAGATGGGCTAACATCAGTTACCACAATACACTTGATCAAATTAGTAATTAAATACACTTATAACAATTCACCACTGGTAGTGTGATAGTGTTCTGGCATTGAATCCAGATGCATAAGGTTGACAACATATAGTGCTGCAGAACACCCTGTCCTTAGATAACAAATAATACATAAATAAATACCAGCCATAACACCTTAAAAGTGAATAAAAAAGAAAAAAAATCTTTACTTAGAAAACAAAGGAGCTGAATAGTGATCATATAAATTAAATGTGTAGAGGTAAATGCATTTACACAATGAACATACATAATCAACCTCCACAGATATAATACTTTAAAAAAGACTGTAACTAATACTAACTAACTAGCCTGTTCTACTGTATCTTAATGAGTACTGAAGCCTAACTGCAAAGTTGCTAGAATGCAATACAGGCAGATATAGAACAGTAAACGTACAGAGATATTGCTATAAGAAAGTCTGCAGCAAGACTGACTTTACACAATACCTTCAGCCCAACATAAATAATTCAGCTTAGAGCTGATTATATCAGTTATTTCTCACATACAGAAGACCCAGTAAAATTGACATTTTACATATTTTTGTAAACTCATGCACCTGGCTCTTTTGCAGCCTTAACTCAGACTTTCCTGAGAGCTCCAATTTATGATTTTTCTGCAATTGTAGGCAAGTTATAGTCAGAAAAACACATTTGGTCTATATTGCATAAAAGAACAAATATAATTCTCCTATTACTGTTAAGATAGCTTACATATGCAATTTCACAGTGCAGTATTGACATTACATTTCTACATTCCCACATTCAATTTATCTCTCATGGCATCGCAATTTCTCCACACATAAGAGCCTCAAGCAAGTCTTCTGGAGGCATCCCTCAAGAAATGGAGCATAAGATGAAGCTGGACTCTTCTGGTGCACACTATCCCATTCCCTTTCTGGACAGATCATCTACACTGGCATTAACAGTGTCACTCTTGTGCTGGATAGACATGTTATGGGGTTGCAGGGCTAAGCTCCATGTATGAAATTTTCCATTTTGCC
The DNA here is from genome assembly GCF_019279795.1 of Protopterus annectens. Classification (NCBI taxonomy): domain Eukaryota; kingdom Metazoa; phylum Chordata; order Ceratodontiformes; family Protopteridae; genus Protopterus; species Protopterus annectens. The sequence goes on from NC_056728.1 coordinate 596,322,895, forward strand.
CACTTGATTTATGTAACCACTTTAAATGATTGTGTTCCGTAACCACAGTGAACTTTTTATCAGGAAAAGTGTGGCTGTAGCCTTTGCTGAGACAAGATTATGACCAGACACTAATTCTCTATGGCTGCATAGGATTCTTGATTGGGTTAAAGACTGCATCTCAGGTGTACAAGATGGTGCTCTACTCCTTCTAAAGAAACCTGGCAAAGCACAGCCTCCACCATATGGGTGGAAGTGTCCACTTGCATAATGAAATAATTACTGTAGTCAGAACTGGCTAGTAGATTATGTCTACTCAAAGCTACCTTGAGTGCCTGAAATACCTGCTCATAGGCTGTAGCCTGGACAGCCTTATCTGGTCAATTATTTCTGATAAGATCTGTAACGGGAATATCTATTATACTATAACGGGGGAAAGATTTCCTATATTAGACTGCTGACCATAAAAATGTCCTCACCTGTTTCTTGGTAGTAAGTGTAGATCATCCTAGAATGGCTTCAAGATTGGTAGTCTCTGTCCTAATCTTATCACTGTCCCCTGTATGACCCAGATAAAATACCTTTGCCATACCTACCTGATACTTGTTGACCTTAATGGTTAGTCCTGCATTTTGCAGTCATCCCACTACCTCTCTAACATTTTGAACATATTCTGCCTATGACTGGATGTAGCTGGTGAAGTTATTCAGACAGGCAAGGGCATAATTTTCCATTCCTTCTAGAACACAATCTACCAGCCTCTTGAAAATTGGTGACGCATTCTTCATTCCAAATGACATTTTAGTACAATTATATAACCCAAATATGTTCACAAATGCTGACCTCTTCCTGGTTTTAGGTATCAAAGAAATCTGCCATTAACCCTTGGTCAATAGCATTAGTTACTTAGCCCCACCTAGATGCTGCAAGGCTTCATCTTTCCTGACCATGGGGTAACTATCTCAGTACATTTGACCATTCCATTTTCTCTTGTTTGCACAGAACTTAGTACTGACATTTTTTTTGATACTAGCATCACTGGTGAAGCTCAGGAATTGTTAGGCTTGTAGATTACTCCCAGTTCCAACTCTTCCCACCTGTTACACTGCCAGGTCAGCTATCTGGAATTTTGTAAATAATTATATGTCATTTGTGAATATTGATATGATTTATACAGAACTATATGTTATGTGTATATTAAACTACTGGTACAGAAGTGTGTGTTGAACAGGGTTTGTACAGTACTGAGCGTCAAGGATGTGTCCACAGTGTACCCTACTGGAAAAGAACAGAAATGTATATGAACTATATACCTGTGCAAATGTATGTTTTAATAGCAGAAACTAGAACATACAGAGTTAACTTGCAAAACTTCAAGAAAATAAGTTGAAATTAAGGTGTTTTACGATTGTGGTATAAAAATTTGTTTCAATGCAGCAAGGAGACAGGATGTCTAGAACTAGGGTGCCTTCTGCAGTTTTACAGTTCTGATGAAGTTATTATAGATGATAAAAGCACTCAAATATTTTATCATTTGACCGTGTTTGTTTTAAAATAAAGTAGAGGTTTTTCAAATGGCCACTGGGTGCATTTGATTTGGTTATTATTTTGTAAGTGTTCTATTGCTTTATGACTTCCTAGCAGCTACACACTTATGAACAAACATCTGAGAGATATGTATTTTTAACAAAGATATATTAAATCCTGTTAGTCTCTGTTTTAGCCTGGGAACTGAAGTCAGGTGACAAAAAGTGATGTCATCCAAGCTAACCCAGCAGTAATTTTTGATATTAATTTGGCAAGTCTCATAGAGAGACTGTGCATTTTGTATTTTGTCTTTGACATGGAAGCATCCACTCATCATTACATCTGCACTTGCTTGTAAGTACAATTTAGGGCATAGCATCTCTTTTAGATATAGATAGGAATATAGTAAAGATTAGTTTAGATGTTTTCTGTATTTATTTTGAGACTGTCCTGCAATGTTGTTTTAAAATATTTCCTGTGATTTTGAACTCTGAAGTACCTGTGTTGGATTTATTGAGTATTGTCTTGTTCTTGTATTATTTATTATTAAATATATTTAACCAATCTTTGTGGCTGACATTTGAGAGACATATTTAAGCTTTTAGAGTACTTGCATATGTATTTGGTGACACTGTGCAGGTCACTCCTAAATAGCCTTTCTCTTGGTCAGACTACCAACTGAATAATAGTAACATTATACAGTAGGATTGGACACCCTTTGTAAGGGCTTTATAGTAGCTGATAAGTAGGGGTTGGTAGCAGTGATAACTACTTTATAGTCTGGGCAGAAGGGGGCATAGCTAGTAAACCTGTGCCAGCCTTTCCCAGGTGTGTGTTTGTGTATAAATCAAATCTCAAGTGTGTGTGTGTGTGTGTGTGTGTGTTTCAGCTACTTGGGCATGGGATACAAAGCACTGGTTGGACAGAGAGGTGCTGGAGGTCTTGTCTTGACCCCTCAGCTGAGATCTTAACCCTATAGCTGTGCCTGTGAAGAGTCTTACTGGGGATATGGAGAAAGGGGAGAAACCAGCCCCAGACTGACTGTGATCTCTGTGTGCTGATCTCTGTGTGCTCTTAAGGGAAATAGTACTTTACTGTGTGTGTGTACTTCTCATCCTCCCATTGTGTATATCTCTCACTACGGCCAGTGGTGAGGATTGAGACTCCTTGATTACTGGGCCATTGCAGGGGTGTCACACTGCCTTTCTTCTTTCTCTCTTAATCAGGATTTTCCTAAATCTTTCAGGGGGCTTGTACAAACTTATTTGAAGGACCACTGATATTCTTTGCCTACCTGGTGCTGCACAAGGTGGGTGCACCCTATTCATATTTCATGAACATAGGTAGGTAGGTAATAGCTGCTGTGAGGGGACTACTTCAGTTTCATAGGTTCATATGTTCAGAGAAGGTTACTAGGCTAACAGCCCTAGAGCCCTTACAAGCCTAGCTATATTTATTTAGAGTTGCCCCAATTGTCTGTGGTTAGGTGAGTGAAGTTCACAGAGGTAAGGGTCTATGGTAGTTAATATCAGCTTCCTCTCTCCAGGAGGGACATGGACATCACCTCAGAGTATGCCTTACTGAGATCCAGTAACAGAATCACCACTGGCTCCTTCCACACCTCATTGCAGATACTAATTGCCATTGTCATGGTAAGGTTTTATCATGTTAACATGGTATAATGTTTGATTCTATCTCTGTTATATAGTTAATATCAGTCCCCTTTCTTACAGCAGCAAAAGGACTCTCCCAGGCTGCCTGTAACCTGTTTTTCCTAAAAGGAATAAGCATTGCTGCCCAACAGAACAATGCCTGGTGCTGGCTTTCCTATCATACCTGAGTGTTTTGTTGATATTATGCATGTGTCAGGTGCTCTTGGGCCAGTCCCATGAGCTCCCAATGCCTAGTACTATGGATTGAGGCATATTCCACTTACCCTCCCACTTATCATGAATTCAATCTAGGAGTCCCATTCCTTTGTAAGTAGCTCAAGGGGCAAAAACATGTGGATTCTTGGGGTAGCTCCCTCTATGCGAAGAGGAGTGAACTGGTCTGCAAATGCTATCAACATGGTCTTTAGGATATAGTTAAACCTTTCCATGAAACCATTAGTCTGTGGGTGGTAGGGGCTAGTCTTTAAATGCTTTACACCACAACACTTCCACAAACAGGTCAGCAGGTTTAACATGAAGTTGGTACCGCTATCTGTTACTACTTCTCTAGGCAACCCTACCCTACTGAAAATATATTGCCTCCCTCTTTGCTTCAATGGAAGACAGAGTCACTGCTTTTGAGTACTCACTGGCATAATCTGTCACCACCATGATATATTTCTTACAAGTGTAATTTAGGGTATTAAGTAGTTCTTCAGAAGAAGGCAAAGCCAGGAACCCTTTCATATCCTTTGGAAAACTTGGCCAAAACAGTTTTGCATAAACTGTTAACAACCATGGCTTAATTTCTGTCATGCTGTTGTCTTTTGACTTTTCCAAGTTAGTGGTCGCCACAGCAGAACTCTGGTCCGCTAATGATTGGCAGTGGATTTTTATGGTGCCGAGGTGCCAGCCTGATGCCCAACCTTTAAAGAAGGCACACCCATTCATGCACGCACCTACCTGCATGTCTTTAAATGTCACTCGACCATGGGGAGGACATGCAGACTCCACAGAGAAGGCGCTCCAGCCGAGAATCAATTGACCATTTTCCCTGCTAAAATAACCACATGGATCGGATTTTCCTTTGTCTGCAGCTGAAGTTGTAGGCCTTGACTGGGCTCCCCCCTACTGTTGTTCCCCTGTGTTTGTCTCCTTGCCTGGCTGCATGTAACTGAATGCATATAGCCTACTGCATTGTCAAAGTCATTCTCTATTATGACATCTGATAGGATATCCTGAAACACACCTGCTTGTTCCCTTGCCTCCTCCTTAAGTACTTGAAAAGACGTCACCCACCCAAGACCCTAACTAGTGTAGACAGTCCAGGCAAGTATTGCTTGTTTTTGACCACTGCAGCTTAAATCTACACTAGTTACGTCTAAAGGTGTCTTAGTAATTGTCCCTTCCTCTTCACCATGATAGGATAGAAATTCTGTTGGTAGTTTGCAGTAGCCATTATCTACAGACAACTTGACATTGTCATAATACTTGCCTCACTTGTTCCTTCATGAGACCTTTGTTTCTCACCCTGTCTGACTGGTTAATGTGACTATACATGTCCATTTTGGTTAAACTTGTAACATGCCAATCCAAATCCTGGGCAGGAACTAGAAACTGTGGCTTCTTCTTTTCCTGTGGAACCTGTTGTAATGGCTTAGGCTGCCCTCTGTGATTTCCCTTATACATATGTGCAGTGTGGAGTACCCCTTCTTATGTAATTGTAGTCTCATAGGTAGCTAGAGGCCCCCTCTTACTCTCATCTCCTCTTCAGTGTTATAACCCCACTCTGCTAATCAGATTCTCATGTCTTCAGGCAGAGATCTGTCAGCATTTCAAATATGTAAATGAAAAGGCACAACAAACTGTTTAAGACAAAGAAGACAAGTCCCAGACGCAGCAGCTTCCACACTGAGGTTTAATAAATTCAACACAACAATCACTTAAAGCGCTTTTCGTCTGCTACCAATGCAGACTTCATCAGAAGTGATAAAATCAAGTTGCTGAAACATTTAAATAGTTGCAGACACTAACTACCACAAGACAATTAAGTATTTAACTATTTAAAGGTACACTGTTATAAGAATAAATACAAATGGATCTAAATACAAAATGCATTACTTATAGTTACTTTTAAAAAGCAAGATCATATAAACACATAAAAGCAAAACAAATTAACTTAATATATTAAGTAAAAAATATAGAAATATGAAAATAAAAATAGAGAGAAAGAGAAAGAAGGGCACAAAACATAAAAGAACTTTCAAAAATAAAACACTAAGTGGTTCCTTTACCTCTGTAAACTCTTCAATGCATTTTGTATTTAGATCCATTTGCATTTATTCTTATAACAGTGTACCTTTAAATAGTTAAATACTTAATTGTCTTGTGGTAGTTAGTGTCTGCAACTATTTAAATGTTTCAGCAACTTGATTTTATCACTTCTGATGAAGTCTGCATTGATAGCAGACGAAAAGCGCTTTAAGTGATTGTTGTGTTGAAGTTATTAAACCTCAGTGTGGAAGCTGCTGCATCTGGGACTTGTCTTCTTTGTCTTAAGCATTTCAAATATGGTGACCTTATGTCCATTCAACCACCTATGAAAGTAAGCATCAATTTTTTAATATAGTCACTCTCATAGTCATCTACCTTTCTTCTGCGCTCTCAGAATTTACTTTTGTATGCTTCAGAACTCCATGTAAAACATACAAGTACGTATTTGTTTTACTTTCACTTTCACATAATCCACATTCACTTTCACATAATCCCAACACATTTGAAACAATGACAGATATCTACCTGAAGACATGAGGTGCTGCTTCTTACTCCCACCCTGTCCGTCTCTTCTGCCTTCTGCCTTCTGCCTTCTGCTGGTGCATTTTCTCAGCTGTTTCCATTTCTTAGTCATTTCATCTTCAGTAATTCCACTTGGGTTTTGTGATATTTTGTGGACAGACTGGATTTACTTTGTCTGCCCCTTGGACACCTACAGCAAATGACAGGCTCTTTCCAAGTTTAGTGTGCTGTGTTCCAGCTGTCCACAAAGTTATTACCGCCTCTTCCTTTGACATACTGGCAAGTGGGATTCCTCTAGCTTTACTTTCCTTAATCAGCTCTGAAACTGACATCTGGCACAGTTGTCAGAGGAAAGCATTTCTGTCTGTTTTCTTAAAGCTAATTCTAATTAAAAAATAAAATAACTATTGTGCAAAACTAAATCTCTATATATATACATTGTTGCTAAAATGATACACATCACTTTGATGATAACACTGCTTTACTGACTGAATTAATTAAATTCCAAAATCCTTGCCACCACCTCAAAATCTCACAGTGAGAGACCTTAGTTGGCAGACAGATGATGTTTGAATCCCACCATTGCCAGCAGTCTAACACCTGGATATGTGAGGGACAGGTGATATGGTCCTTAGCTTCATTCCATTGATAGATTTGATAACCACCAAAGGGATGGTTTTTGAGTCCCACTACTGGTACTCATCAGGTTAAAGTAGACAGATGTACACCAAACTGATTTCCTGACCAGTTCACCAAATGCAACATGGCTTAAATGACATACAGGGAATAAAGCACTGCTGTCCTGGGTACAGGCTTCCATCATCCAAATCCAGACTAGGACTTCATACTGACCACTTATCAAACTGAATCTTTGGCCTAATACTACAGGCCTCTTTCTCACTACTCTGTCTGTGAACTTCAGTGTTTTCCATAGCCCCTTACTCATACTAACTACCTTTCAAGCAAGTTGTTACTTATAGACACACACACACACACACACACACACACACACACACACACACACACACAGACACACACACACACTTCCCAACACTTCCCAACAGAGGCTATTAAAATTCTCCAGTTCCTCACAGTTTTCATTCTGAAAAGTTGATCTACTACCAGTGTAGATATTGGGCTAGGAACTCAACTTACCAATTATCATGCCATTTATAATCTGTAGCCCCCAATACAGTTACAATCATACACTACACATTATGTCACTGAATATTATAAAACATGTTGGTAACTAAATTAAGATAGTGTGAATTTCTTTTTATTTGGTTAACTGAATAAAAAGTTAGTTATACTGTAGGAAGCACAGTGTTAGTCTTCTATTGGACAACCTTTGCTACTAATGTTTTACAAAGTTTAGTCTCACCCTCCTCCCCATTATGTATCTCTAATCAGGCTCTACTTAAGTTTACAAATAACTAGCATGCAGAAACATGCAGATAGCCTGTGATTTAACCTTTACTGTCAGCACCAAAAGCTCTGTTTGGGCTATGCAAAGTGCAATCATAGTCAGATTAGTTAACAGTTATTGACAGACTACTACTAAATTCTATTAAGTGCAAAAGTGCATACATTTAGAACTAAATGAGAATGTTATCCAGTAAGGGTTACTGCTGTGCAAAAAGGCATCGAAGAAAGGAAATTAAAATATACAGTGATAGTAAATTGTTTCTGAGTCTCCCTACTAAGAATCAGCAGCAAGAGTCGCAAAACATGAGACTGTATATTTATATTTATAACTATATTTATAGTCTTTAGATTAAAAATAAATAAATGTCCTAGTATCCCTTTATATTTCTGTTGTACATCTTGTTGCAGAATAGTCAGCAATGTAAGCTTTCAAAATGAACAGAATCGAAAATGGAAAAGTAGTCAGAAATGCCAAAATAAAAAAAAAGTCACGGGTTCAAATATCTGGTTCTACTATGGAATATTGAATGGCAAAATGCCAAGCATTAGAAATACTGAAAACTAAGGCCCAAACATAGAAAGGCAAAAAGGTAAAGTGCAAGTGTATTTGCAGGGGAGAGAGAATGCCACCTCCCAAACTTATATCTAACAACTTCACAGTTGAACCAACTTAAAGGGAGAAATTTACCAAAAGTAAGGAATTGCTGCAAGTGCGCACTTAGGAATCCCACTGGTACATATCAGCTCTGGAGAATAGTGATTGGCATTGTGTTCCCCAGCATCCTGTGCTTTGGGCAACTGATATTTCTGAAATGTCACCTCAGCCACCTGTAGATATAGCCAAACACCTAGCTTACTAAAAGAGGCTAAAATGTAAGAATCTTTGGCTGTTATTTATTTTTTGTTTGACAAATGGGTGGGTCGTCTGCCTCAAAGGTCCTTTTCAGTCATGTTCCAGATTCAAGACAGCAAAAAAATTAAAAATTACAAATACTGCAATACATATGGCAGTATAAAGTTATTATAAGCAAGTTAAATAATACAGTACAAAAAATTAGGACAAACAATCAAATCATGCCACACCAACATGAAAAACTAAGTCACAGATATTCTTTAAGAAGGTGTGGCTTTCTATTTTTGATTCTGTTAATTTTGAATGGAGCATACAAAATAGAATTCAACCGAATACTAGCAAATAAAAAATGATCAACGTGGGCGAAGCCTAAGTTCTCATTTTAAACTAGGTTGAATTTGCTTTTATCTGTACTTACAGAGTACAAATAATACATGTATATGGTATATAACTCAAACTAGTTGTAATGATTTTTGGCAAGCAATAGAAAATAATCTCCTTGACTTTCATATAGATATTTACAATTCATGCGTTAAGGTATGTGCCAATAATGTACAGTTTGTGTATTGCTGTACCTACAGGTTAGAGAATTAAACTGATGGATATACAAGTATTCTTAATGTTGAGATATATATCTTGACAATTTTATATATGTACATATTTACAAAGATGTATGTTGTTGCAATCATTTGAGTGAAGGACATTAATGGCTGGTTTCAAATTGAGTATGAATAATTTGTGAGACTAGCATTTGCTTTTAAACACTGTCTTTAAAGCTTTGAGCATTTGTTTTCCTGTAGGAGTGGTTGTTTTAATTATGTCTTAAAAGCTTTAATAATTTATTCATTTCTGATGTCCTTGTGTTTCTTGCTTCACGTGGATCAACCTTTTTTGGAGAAAGTCCATTCTCCTATAGTTTTTTCAACTAGTGGGCTGACTAGTTTAAAACTGTGTTATTTGTATGGGTGTAATTAGTTGTTGTCAGTAAGAGTTTAGCTAGTAGAGGTGATCAATATTTGAATTTTGTGCTTCTGAACAGTAGAGTTCTTACAAATAGGCTGTCTCTACTAGTAAGAGGTAGCCAGTTAAGTTTCTGTCACAACTTAAAATGGTTGGTGCGGGGGTTTGCAAGTAGTGAAAACAGCAAACTGTTTACTGTAGCTGTGTATTTTGGTGGGAAAATGATATAATTAAATTTAGTCCATATCTGAATTTGGGAATTGATGCATTCCTTATTCATAATATGGTTTGACAGCTCGTAACATGATTGTGGCTGTTCTAAAGCATTTTGCACAGTGATTTCTGTATGTTTTTTAAAAAGTATGAATGGTTACAGTCTTAAACTGAAATAATTTTTAGTGACATACATCAAAGACTAGGTTATTTCATAGGTCATATAACTTTAAAGTGGATACATCAATGTTTATGAGCGGGGGTCACCAAAAGTATCACACCTGATTTCTTTGTAAAGATTATAAGCCTATGTTTTGTTATTAAAGTATAGAAAATTATGAACCAACCTAACTGTGAAGTTTAAACAGAAATGAGTAAGTATGCATACCACAGGGAATGCACACAGCTCTAGTGAACAAGAGATTAATTAAAAAAAAAACATTCAGCCAGTGAACAGATTAGTTAAATGGCTTTCAGCATATAGGGATACACAATATAATTCTACTGAATATTAACAAAAAAGATTAACATGTGAGAAGCCTAATTTCTATTTATAAACAAAATTGAATTTGCTTTCCTCTGCAAGTATTAGTAGTACAAGTATTAGTAAAAGTAGCAGAAAATATAGACAGCAGAACAATTTCTAGTGTGCTTTCATGACAAGAAAAAATATTTTGCTTAAGAAGCTACACCCCACTCAGCCCCACAACTTAAACAATCTTCACTGAGGCAACATCATGCCCGTAAAAAAGAGATGCCTTGGAGTTAACGGTAACAGTAGCAGTTGGCACTTACAATATCATAACATCATATCACACAAAAAAACAGTTCCTCCAAGAAAGCTATATCATAGTTTTATACTGTATGTTAGTTGATCAGTATTTTCTCAGTAGAGGTAATATTTTGAAATGATTTGCTCTATTATTCTGTACTTTCATTGTGAAGAAAAATAAAATGCAAATGCAAAAAACAAACAAGGCAAACAAAGAAACAAACAAATGGTAAGTAGAACTTAAAAGTAGGCAGGCAAGCTTAACAAAGAAACAAACAAATGGTAAGTAAAACTTAAAAGTAGGCAGGCAAGCTTAACAAAGAAACAGACAAATGGTAAGTAGAACTTAAAAGTAGGCAGGCAAGCTTAACAAAGAAACAGACAAATGGTAAGTAGAACTTAAAAGTAGACAGGCAAGCTTAACAAAGAAACAAACAAATGGTAAGTAGAACTTAAAAGTAGGCAGGCAAGCTTAACAAAGAAAAAGACAGACAACTCATGTTATACAGAAAGAGGTAGATTCACCATACTCATCACTTCTGATGAAGTCGACTGTACATGAAATCGATTATCTGTGGAATTTGGTTTATTTCCTTTGGAACATGAAAACCCTACATATTGCTGATTCTGTGATACAAGAGGCTTATACATGTGGCCCACAGTGATGAAGGGAGTTTGCTCCTTGCTTCCTCACCCTGAACTGAATTTGCATTCTTCTGTGATGAAATGTGGGGAAAAGGGGGATGTGAATGGATGGACAGACAGATGTATAGATGGATGGATAGATGGATGTCTGTCTGGCTGGTTGGATATAGGTTCATAGGCGGTTACTAGGCTCTTAAAAGCCTAGGATATACAGTAGATGAGAGAGAGAGAGAGACAGACTATTGTACTCCAAAGATCTGGCAGCATCAGCAACAGAGCACATAGTGCTTATTGTTGTGTTACAGTACCCAAAGCCACCAATAGGTTGTGGCCAGCAGACAGTGCTGGTATTCATTCCCTGAGATGGGATAGCTGGTATTCTGTAAGTGTTTTTCATGACTATAATAGGCTCCCTACTGCACTATGATCAGTTCTCAAACTTGGGTTACTAGCAGAGCAAGTGGGGGGGATAAAACATCTGCATAACTAGCAATTGCACTTGTCAGAGTATGAATTAATGAGGAATTATATTTATTGCTATAAACACTCATGAAACTGGGTTATTTGACTGATAAAAAATGAATTATTTTAGTTCTGGTAAAATACGGTTATCAACATAAAATTATCCATTTTGCTGGATAGTAAAAGGCAGGTGAACCTGTTGCCAGTTACAAATTTAACATCAAATTTTGTAAAAAAAAAAATGCAGAGTTCAAAATTGTAATTTACTTAAACTTTCAGACCATAAATTGTCTGTATATTTTCCCCACAAAATATTATTGACACTAAGAATATTAGTTGAAAAACTGATTTACAGTATTTCATTACCAGTGCATCAAAATCACTAAACAAACATCACCAATTATGGTGTATATGTCTGCATATACAGGAAGATGCAGATGAACACAGCTGGTGTGCAGAATTATTTCAAAGCAATGGAACATCAGCATGAAAAGTGTTATTTTACAATATAATTCATACACATCTTTTTTGGATACGGACATTATATTGTAACAGTAATCACTGCCTAGACTGAGGTGAAGCCAGATTTATGAGTACACCACCCTCTCATTAACATAAAAAAATACCCATTCAGGCTTCACCCTCATAGATAAAACATACTAATCACTGGATCTTACTAATAGTTAAACTGGGATTATCATTATATTACACACCTTTTATTTAATTTCACCAAGATGCAGCTCAATGACTTTTTCACATAAAAAAAGTTTATTTATTTATTTTATTTATTGCATTTGTTTACCTGGAAAGTCCACAGGGCCTATAAGAGCCCATTTTCAGTGGAGGCCTGGGGAGAAAAGCTCCGACAAGAACATAGATGCAGAAAAAAAATGAAACGTTAATTGGTACAGAATTAGAAACAATGTTACACATAGTGGTTACAGTAATATATACAGAATAAATACATAAGTCAGGAATTTAGTTGGTTTGATTACAGTAACATATACAGAATATATACATAAAAGCAGGAATTTAGTTGGTTGTCAGATGAATTCAGAGTGGTAAAAACGGAAATAAATTAATCAGCATTATTGTACCAGTATCAACAAGTGATGAAAGAAAAAAAAAAAATATGGAGAAAGTATCATCCGTCACTAGTAGAAAAAAGCATAGGAACTTAGCTATAATATAAGGAGAAGGAAGAGGTTAGGTTATAGAGCAGGTACATAGCCAGGAAGAGCTGTGATGATTTTTCAGTATTTGTTTGAAGGTGGTGGTGCTGCCTGTGTTTCTTATAGAAGGAGGAAGTGAGTTCCATAGTTTGGCGATGGTGAAGGAGTAGAGCAGTTGATCAGCCGGTGAGGTGGGCTTTTCTTCTTTTAGAAGTAGATGATTTTCAGATCTTAGTTGTCTGCTGGGTTGGTATTTGGCAAGTAGAGTTGAGAGACCAGGACAGTCTGTGGGTCTGTACATTATTTTGTGTGCTGTAGTTAGCTGGGTGAATGAGAGATGGTGGGGGAGTTCCAATCAGCCTAATTGTTTCAGTGAATTACAGTGGTGGGATGAGAATTTGGCCTTGGTGGCAAATTTGGTTATTCTGTTGTAACACATATCAAGTTTAGATTTTATAGAATTTTGGATATTAGTGAGCAGAGGGGCACCATAAAGGAGAGAGAGGGTAATAAAAATGTAGCTGCAAGGGTTTGTCTAGTAGAGATGCTAAGAAAGTGTCGGTGCCTGTACAGCATACCAAGCTTTTGGTGTGTTTTTTTGATGTTACTGTTTATGTGTAGGTCAAAGTTTAGGTTTTCATCTATATTAATGCCTAGTAATTTAGTGTGGGGGACAACTTCTATAGTGGTATTGTCTTGGGATTGTATACTGAAGAGTTTTTTTTTTATCTAGGGGAGTGGTTTTCTTAGGGGTAAAAATGACTAGTTTTTTTTTTTTTTTTTTTTTTTTGGATTTAGGGCAAAATGATTGTTATGCATCCAAGATTCAGTAGAGGTGAGAGCATTCTGGGTGACCTGCTGGAGTTCAGATCTGGAATTTGCAGTGCATATTATTGTAGAGTTATCAGCATACTGGATTACTGAGCATTGTGGGAGAGTGGTGTGAAAGTGGTTAATAAAGATGCTAAATAACACAGGACAAAGTATGGGGCCTTGGGGTACCCCTGTGGAAGTATTGAGGAAGGGAGAGTAAGGCTGCTGCTATTTGGTGGATTGCTGACTATCGGAGAGATAGCTGTTGTACCATTGTAGGGTATGTGGGGTAATATGGAGGACAGATAGATTAGAGAGGAGGAGGATAGTGTGGGAAATGGTATCTAAAGCTTTGGAGAGGTCAAGGAAAAGAAAATCAATTATTTGACCATAATCCTGTGCCTGTTAACTGTATCAAGGAAGGAGAGGAGGCTTGTAGTGGTGCTGTGCCCTTGTCTGAAACTATGCTGAGTGGGTGACAGAATTTGATTTTCAAGCAGGTGGTTGAGGAGTTTGGCATGGATGCATTTTTCCAGTATTTTAGAGAGGGGTGAGAGAATAGCTATGGGTCAAAAGTTTGTGGTGTCTGTTTTGGTGCCACTTTTGTGTAAGGGAAGAATGAATGCTTTTTTCTGGATGTCTGGGACAAGGGACTCTTTAATTAATCTGTTAATGAGTATGCTGATGGGATAAGCTATAGAGTTTGCAGCAAGCTGCAGAAAGAGTAGGGGTAGATTGTCAGGGGCTAGAGTACAGGGTTTTAGCTTAAGTAAAAGTTTTTTTATTGTGGGAATGGAGGAGAATTTTAGGTTTAGAGTTGTGTGTCAGATTGTTTTCTGGGATGGTTTGGTCATTAGCTGTCTTGGTGGTGGTGGTATTAACCATAGGAAAGGTGGTGGTTAAGTTATCTATGGTGTCAAGGAAGTAGGAATTAAAGAGGGTAGCAAGTTCAATGGGGGGTTTTGTGGGTCTGGGGTTTGGGGTTTTGACACCCTGGGTGTAATAGATGGTTGATGGAGGACCAGAATTTTTTGGGATTATTTTTATGTTGGCTTTATAGGTGGAGGCAGTGGGGTTTTTTATCATTGGTTATTAGATGTTTTGCCTGGTTACGGAGTTGTTTGTATTGTATTAGAGTTATAGGGTCTTTGTTTTTCTGCCATAATTTCCAGATTTTATCCCTTGTGGATATTACTTCTTTGGTGGACTTTGAGAGCTAGCTTGAATGGTTATGTTTTATTTATTTTTGGCGGGTGGGTGGCTGCCTATTTAGGGTGTCTATGATGTTGAATTAAAGAACTCAACAGCCTCATTAAGTGGCAGGGATTCAAGGTGTTCCCAATTTACATTAGCTAAGGTTTCATTAAATATGGGTGGTTGGAACTTAGTCAAATTTCTGGTTGATTTGTATTGGTGTTGCCCTGGGGTTGAGGTTGTTTTGCGTAGGATATATGCTGGGTGGTGGTCGTTAATGGTATTAGGTAGTATGCCTGCAGTGATGATATTGTTAGGGAGGGACACTAATATCTAGTCTGTTGTGGAGCCCCAAATGTTATTTTTGTGAGGTCTGGTGATGTCTTCAATTAGTTGGGAGACGTTGTAAAGGTTTATGTTTATTCAGGGATTGTTGTGGGCAATGTCTAGCCAATCAATGTTTACATCACCTAAGATGATGGTTTCATTATCTATGTTTTGTGAAGTCCAGGCAAGTATGTTAACTGCTTATATTCCACTCCATGGTATGTATTATTCTGATTATTAAGTACGTGTGTTTAAATTTTGCATTATTACTTATTTTATTAATGACAGTTTTGAGTAATGGAACTGAGTTTTTTTATTTGCTTGAGTAATGGTCATGTTTTATGTTTGTGTAGAACAAGTGAGTTGCACAATTTCCCAGATTTCTTAAAAAAATGTTGATATCTTAATTCCAACTAAAAGTGTTACTTTATTTAATACTTAACTGAGCTAAGTGTGTTTTTAAAGGATTTACTTTTCCATTTCATAATTTTTATAAGCACTACTGTTCAAATAAATTGGAATTTGTGTTCATTTCAGTGAAACTTACAAAATTTTGAGATGGTAATCCAGTTTCTAAATGTAATCAGCTACTTCATGGTTAATATTAAATGATTTTGCAACCACAATTTTACATGTAGGAATCTGACTCTTTTTTTTTTTTTTTAAGGAACTGGGTCTGGAGTTTAATTAAAATGTTAAAAAGAAGCATTGTTCTCTCACCTGCGTATTCTTATTTGTCTTTTAAAGTCATTTTTTGTAAGGGCAATAACATGTTACAGGGTTTGGGTTTTGTCTTGATTAGAACTCACTGCATTTCTAAACATGCTTTGCATAATTTATACTTAGAACCCATCTAGTCATGCTTCCATGCAAGCCCCACCCTATTTTTAGTTAGCATACAGGAACATAGTGCAGAACAACACAATGGAAAATGAAAATGCCAGCTCAATCACTTTGTGGAAATAATTATTCAATGGTACTGGCCATATAACCATTTTTTTGCAAAAAAAAAAAAATCATATTGGTGCTTATTGGCAGAGGTTATTGGGAAATATATGCAGATTTCTGTGAATTTGTTAAGACTGGTTCAGCTTTGATGTAATTTGCATGTTACCTAATGCTTCTCCCATGTAGTCAGCCAAAGCCAGTAAAGAACAAATACATCAGTACTAGGGTATAAGAGGCTGCAATTTCCATACTGCTCCTAACCTGATCTGTCAGCCACACTGCTAGTGCATCTAGTGCTACTTCTAGTACATATCTTGAACACTGACCCCCACCTAGGAGTAGTTGTTAGTTCCTCATGTACTCTCTACTGCCTTCTGTAGTTCCACAGGCATAAAGATCTGCAAAGTACAGTATCAAACTCACCTGACATACTGGAAGAAACACCTCCTAGAGTATTATGATATTCATGTTAGGCAAAATATAGGTCCAATGTGTAGCATGTATAGCAACAGATGGCAGAATCCTTTAGCAAATGGGATACAAATCCCATCCACTGCATCCAAACATATGTGATGAATGGGTTTAAAATCTGCATTACTAGCATAAAAAAAAAATGAGCGTGGGTCTAGTCCCTCAAGCCACACTGCTGCAAGCTAGTTAATATATGGGGGGGTCTATATTATCTCACCAAAACGGCAGTACAGTGAATGCCATTTCAGCGATACATAAACATCGATCCACCACTTCCCCGAATGGCCACAGCATCGATTTTTTCCAAGGGAAAATATCATTATTCCAACCACACAGAAAACACCACACCTAACATTACAAAGTGGAGGGCTCCGCCCCCACACCCCCCTAACTAAATATACCAACTCCGAGACTGCACTACATTGGGGAAAAGAGCAATTATATGTCAACGGCCAAGTGATTTTTTTTCCCTTGGAAAAAAAATCGATGTTCTGGCCATTCGTGGAAGTGGTGGATCAATGTTTATGTTTCACTGAAATGGCATTCGCTGTGTTTCCATTTCAGCGAGATAGTATAGACCCATGGGGGGCAACTGACCACAGCTGCATACATCAGATGTGCACTGCTGCCTTGATTCATGCTAACATCTTGCAAACCCAAATAAGCATTGTGCTGTACAGCTTCAGTTCATAGATATAATTCCCAGTTACCCAGGGTTTCAGTGACCTTAGGTTACACTTAAGTCCTTCCAGTGTAACCTGACCAGAGAAGTTGAAATTTGTCTGCATTATTTTGAACATGAACACATATACAATATTTCCAGAAAGGGGATAAATTATAGTTTTCCAATAACAATACGCTCTACATTTCTGAGTAATGCTGTCACCAACTAAACTACTTTGGCAAACCAAGAACACAAACTACTGTTTACTCTTTAAAGTAAGCCAGAAAATTAAGCAACAACATTTACTTCTGAGCACTCTCTGATAGGCAGTTAACAAACAGTGGTCAATACACCAGATGCAATATACTTACCCTTTTTATATACATAATCATCAGCCACAACCATTTACAATTGAATATTAAAGTTCTTTCCTTGAAATTAATAAAACAAGATACTCCAGCTGAAAGAAAATCTGCAAACAGGAATAATCTTGTGGAAGAGATTTGAAAGAAAAATTCTAATAGATGACATACAGAAAATTCTAAGTATCAGCTACCCTGGATCCCAATTTTATTTAAAAAATGCATTATGCCCTACTGTCACTACCTTCCAGGATTGGAATAAAATTTGTAAAGTCCTTACAAGAAGCACTGTCACCTTCTGTATGCTGTAGAAGAAAAATTCAGCAACTCTGCAGCTAACCGAGTCTAACTAACTCTCTCTATCTCTGTCTATCTGGGCCCCAGACAGTGTTTGCTGTAGGCTTCATTTAGAATTTTGGAAGACATTTTCTTGTTTTGGCATTTACATACATCTTGGGGAGTCAAATAAGTTAAAGTCCTTTGACCTAGAGTATCAATTGAAACAATATTATGGTTCAAGCAATGCAGAAAAGTTGAGAAAGCTAGAGGAGATGGAGTTTAAATGCTGAGACAGGTGGCAAGATTCACATTCTGGGACAAAGGAATGATATCACTTGAGTGGAAGCTGAAGTAGCTTCAATTGCAGAGAAGCTTGACGTGAATAGATTAAAGTGGTTCAGGCATATACAGAAGAAATCAGAAGACAAATTGATGAAGAAGTTTTCAATGGACTGTATGAAAGAAGACCTGAGACAGTCAAGCATGACTCTCAAGGAAGGCAGGAGAAGAAATATTGAATTGAGAGAGGTAGCAACAGTTGGCATGATACCCTGATCCCATGTAAAATATGAAAAAGGGGGTAATGATGATGATGATGATGATGATGACATGGGAGCACCACTCAAGCCCCAACACCCTCGCCCAATGGTTCCTAGAATTTATAAACTCAAATGCTATGGAGCAACTGGTCACCAATCCCACAAGAGGGGAAAACATACTGGACCTGATCATCACCAACATGGGGACTCTATGTTCCATACCAGAGGTATAACCCTCATTGGTAAGATCTGACCATAAATTAATCTCACTGGACATCCATATCCTGTCCCCACCCCCAGCCAAGGAAACCATGGTGAAGAACTTCTCAAAACCAAACTTCACACTTCTCAAAACCGAAGTGGAATCCTTCAAAGCCCCCGGGCCAGTTGAATATACGGCCCAAACTGCAGAATCCTTTACAAATGCATTCTATGGACACCTACAGGAATGCATGGATCATGCTACCCCAAATAAAACCAAGACTCACTCCTCCAAAAGCAGGAGACCTGTCTGGTGGAGCCCAGCCATAAATAAGTTATACAACAAAAGGAGGAGGCTACTACATTATAGAGCAATATCCCAAAAAGGGAAGGCATCTCTGATCAGTACTAGCAAGAAACTACGATCCCTCATAAAATCATCTAAGGCTAGCTTCAAAAGAAAAATTGCAGAAGACGCTAAAGATAATCACAAGGCCTTCTTTAGTTATGTCAGGAACCTGGGTGGCAACTCCCAGATATGCTCTGAGTTAGTGCAAAATGACAAAAAATACACTGAACCCACAGACATTGCCAACATCCTGGTAGACAGGTTCAGTGCAAAATTCTCCCCCCCTTCCCCCCAAAAGAGAAAATGTCTATCCCAACAGAGTGTAGCCTCCTTGACATCACAGATGCACAGGTGAGAGCTTCCCTCTCCAAAGCAAAAAACACAGCATCAATGGGACCAGACGGTGTCCCGGGCTGCATCTTACACGAGCTCCAAGAAGAACTGAACCCTCACATAAAGTCACTGTTTAGTCTCAGCCTTACTACAGGATATATACCCAAGGAATGGCATACAGCAACAGTGGTCCCACTCCATAAAGGTGGTGCCACAACGGACCCCGGAAACTATCGCCCTATAAGCCTGACTAGTCTGGTCTGCAAAGCTATGGAGTGTATCATCATGGAACTCATAAACAAAGACATTGGGAACCTCCAAATACTGGATCCTACCCAATTCGGCTTTGTTAAGGGCAGATCTTGCCTCTTGAACCTGGTCGACTTCTTTGAAACAGTCACCAAGGCCATAGATGAAGGGACGGTAGTCCGCACAGCCTACCTGGACCTCGCAAAAGCCTTCGACACAATACCCCACTCGGGCATCATAAATAAGCTCACCAGCTTAAATATCAACCCCTATGTTACAAGCTGGGTTGCAAACTGGCTCAGGGATAGAACCCACATAGTCAGAATTGCAGGTGCCATGTCAGACTTTAAACCAGTTACAAGTGGCATCCCACAGGGCTCAGTTCTGGGACCTCTCTTGTTCGGTATATATTTCTCTGAGGTACAGGCTAACACGGGAGGACTATGGCTGACCAAGTTCGCAGATGACTGCAAACTGGGTGCCATAATCGACTCACCAACTGACACAAGCATCCTCCAAAAGGGTCTCACAGAGATGGATAACTGGTGCCATAGCCATGGCCTAAAGCTAATTGCCAAAAAGTGCATAGTCATCCTCTTTGGGAAAAACAAAGTGCCCACAAATTACCACATAGGTGGTAATCCATTAAGTACGGAAGAAGTAATTAGGGATTTGGGGACCCAAGTAGATAGCAATATCTTCTTTGACAATCCCATTGCCAAAGTGGTTAGAAAGACCTTCTATATAGCCCACCTTATCACGAAAGGGTTCACATCTAGATCAAGAGAGGTCATTGTGCGCCTCTACTCATCACTCATCAGGCCCATAATTGAATACAATGTCCCATTTGGAATGTACCTTACCTGACACCTGCAGCAACTGGAAAGACCCCAAAAGTACCTCACCAAGAGGATCAATGAACTCAAACAGATGCCCTACGCAGTTAGGCTAAAGAAACTCCAGCTCTACTCAGTTGCTTACTGCCTACTCAGAGGCAATCTGTGCCTGACGTATAAAGCCATGTCCAAACCAGAATGAATGGACATGTTCCACCTCAGGAAATCCAAATCCCTTAGAGCCACACACTCCAGGGACTTAAACCTCAGCACAGAAATAAATAGGACATGCTGGAGGGACAGATTCATATCCCAGAGGCTCCCCTCACTCTGGAACAAAATCCCAATCCATCTTAGGCAGAGCCCCTCAATGACCCTCTTCAGGAGAAATCTTGACGAGTGGATGGGAGATCGTAGGTTTACTCCTGGGATCTCTTCTGTGTCCCTACTAGACAGATGCACAATAAACTAACCTTAAAAGGGCTATCTTCTGTGACCTACTATACAGAGGCACAGTCATCTAATCTAAAAGGGTGGTGAAAGCCAAACACACTCTGGCTAGGCTTATAAATGCCCTAGGGAAGATAGCCTAGTATCAACCTATGAACCTATGAACAATGATGATGTTGACAGCAGATGTGTGCACAGCAGAGTCAGTTTCACTTTCAAAACTGAAGTAAATTCCTGCTGCAGTACGTGTACAATAGTTTAAATCACAGTTTCACACACTTCATTTAAATACTGTAAATTGCTTTAATTTTTCTTAATGCAATGCAGCTTTAATTCAACTTAGTTTGTTTCACCTATATCTTGCTTTTGAAAGAACAGTTATAATTCTCCAGTTTATTACAGGTGTTCCCATTTTTTCTTCCTCCTTCCTGGACTTAAGCAGGTTTTGTTAAGAAATGCTCAAGAAACAAAGACTGGGAGTAAAATAATTTATTCAAGAAGTCACATTAACTATTTTATTAGCTGGAAAGGTCATGAGCACTGGCATTACTGATACCACTATGCTGGATGGACATGTCACATGATTGCAATACCCAAACTCCATCTAAGAAGCTTGCTATTCTGCCTACCAATTCTGGATAACCACTTTAAGGGATTATGATTTTCCCACCATATATATATGCGTGTGTGTGTGTGTGTGTGTGAGTGGAGCCTTTGAAGAGTCCACACTATTATCAAGCAGTTCTTTAGTACAGCTGCATATAATTTTTCCTTTGGGTGAAGTCTGACTAAGGTATAATATTTGCTGTTCTCCTTTTGAAGAAACCTATCTGAATACATTAGTTAATGGTTTGAAGTGTCTGCCTGCTTGATAGACTCCTGAATAGATTCAGGACTAGCTAATACAGAGGGCCCAATCAAGACATTCTTGACATTTGGAAAAACCTGCTCACAAGCAAGTGTCCAGATGATTTTATCTGGCGCATTCTTATGGATATGATTCACGGAAGGAGCAGCTATGGTACTGTAAGGAACGACAAACTTTATGTAATAGCACTCTGTGCCAAGGAATACTTTACTTTTTGGTAAGCAAGGTAGGCTATGCCTGGATAGCCTCCACTTAGCAGCAGTATATCATCTAAGTAGGCAAAAGCATAATCTCCATTTTCTGCTAGGATGCAATCCACTAACCCCTGAGAAGTTGTAGGACATTCTTCATCCAAAAGAACATTTTGGTGAATTCATGCAGCCAAAATGAAGTAACAAGTGCTTATTTCTCCCTTGTTGTAGGTGTCAAGAGTATCTGACAGTTACCCTTAGTGTAATCAGTAGTGGTGAGCTACTTTGTCCCACCAAGCTGCTCTAAAGCTTCATCTGTCATAGACATGGGCTTCACATCTTTCTGTGTGTAACTGTTTAGTTCCTTACAGTTGACAAAGAACCTAGTGCAGCCATTGTTGGCACCATTATTATCAGTGAGGTGCCCAAACTATTGGATTCTTGGATTAACTCCAGATTTAACATTTCATGTAGTTCTTCTCACACTGTTTGCTTACCATGCTCAAGTCCCTGATGAGGATCCTGTTTGAATGGAGTTTGGGTTCCTGTATCTATATGGTTCTCTGCAAGCTAGGTAGAGCATGGCTTAGCAGTAAATATTTCCACAAACTCACATAGCACCATTAAAATTTCTTGAACCTTTGTATGGGCTAACTGCTGTAACAATAATATCTCATCCACTGAGGTGTGGGTAGGAGTCTCACTGAATAGGTCTACCACTTTATCTAAGTCAGATTTCTCTTGTAACTTACCACATATACTAAGCACTAGAATTTATCATGGCAGGGATTTATTGCATTGACATGATAGAATATGCTTTTGGCCTTCAACTTGGTAACCCTGTCACATAATCAATATCATACTTTTCATACAACAGTGAAATGTCTACCCCTGCTGTCTGCAACTTATTCCAAAATAAGCACTGTTCACTGACAGTATTTGGTCATACTAGACTTTTTCTTCTATTGTGCTTATGCTTAAGCTTAGTCTTAAAATTTGGCACATACTCCATAGCAGACTCCCACTCATCACAAATTAGATTTAGTGGCCTTTTCACTCTGTGACCATAAAAATTCCCAAGTGGACAAAAATGTGAATTCTTAGGTTACTTTCCTGTAAGCAAAAATGAAGCAAGACAGGTACTTGTCCCACTTCCATTTAAACTAGTTTGAAAGTGCTCATTACTACAAATGTAACATTATTAACATATTAAGTTAGACATACATATTTCTTTTATCACAGTATACAAAGTACTTATCATCTTAGCTAGTTGTTTATGTTTTAGTTAATGGCACAGAGCTAGTCTGGATGTTATTTGGGGAGAGTTCTATATTTTACCAGTGGTATTCTCAGGTTGTTTAAGGATTTTGAAGGCCTCTATGAGTTGGGACTGGATTATAGTAGGATGAGAGCTGAGCCAGATCAGATTTGTTAAGGTGACAGGGAGAGAGATATAGATATATAGAGAGAGAGAAGGTGTGAGAAGGGGCTGGGCTGCCCTGGCATTCGGGGTAAGGAGGCTTTAATATATTATATAGGGTCCCAAGTTTCTTGTTGACTGACTTAATGGTTGGTTGATATGTATATCAAATCTGAGTTTATTGTCAATGTTTTACTCTAATAGCTTTGTATAGGTGTCTGGGGAGATGATGGTCCCATTATTGGATTTTATAATGAATATGTTGTGGTAGTTAGTAGATTTGCAAGAGAGGCATATTGGTCTTAATTGTAAATTTGAACCTGACCATTGAACCATTTGCTTGAGAATATAAGGAATGTTTTTAAATGTGTTACCTTACAGCACTCCTACAAATAATTCAGCAGGTCTGACATGAAGTTAGCCACTGTGTCTATCAGTATGTCCCAGTAAATCCCATTCTGTGAAAAAATTCTCAGAGCATGTGCTACATTTTCTGCCTCAATAGAAGACAAAGTTGCTGCCTCAGGGTATCAAATAGCATAACCAATCAGCACCAAGATATACATTTTACTTGTTTTGACTAGGATATTAAGAAGCCCTACTCTCTGAAATCATTCCTTGATAACAGGCTCTGACACAAAAATAGCTTAGTTTTATCACTTGGTTGACAAATATTTGATGCCGCTCACAAGTATTGCAGTATTCTCTTCTGTCTTTTGCATTGTTTATTTATTTTTATTTATTTATTTGACATTTAATTACTGGGAAAGTCCAACTGCATGTTGGTTAGAATGGGAGAGGCATAGAGTACAATAGGAAGGAGGGAGCATTGGTAAGAGATACTCTGAAGACATTGGTAAGGAACCGTTTAGATTTGTAGAGCATATCAAGTTTTTGATGTGTTTCTTTATGCGGCATGGCAATTGTATATTGAATTGTAGTTAATCATCTATAGTAACCCCCAAGAGCTTGGTATGTGGTATAATGTGTATAATAATGTTGTTATGAAATGATATTGAGAAAGATTCCTTAGGTGAGTTTGAGATTTAGGAAGAAATAGAAGTATTTTTAGGTTAAGGGTAAGGTGTTTTTCACTGAGCCAGTTTTCAATTGAGTTGAAGAGATTTTGAGTGATGGATTGTAAATCAGAAAGATTGTCTGATGAATAGATGATAGTGGAATTGTCTGCATATTGCATAAGTGCAGATTGTAGGGAGGATGTATGCAACTGTTTAATAAAGACGTTGAAGAGGAGAGGACCAACTATGGAGCCTTGAGGAATTTCAGCATTAAATGGGAAGAAGGGAGAGTATGTGGAGAGACACTTAACTTATTGATGGCAGTTGGCTAGGTGGCTGGAAAACCAGTTAAATGTAGTAATAGAGATATCAGAAGTAGACATTTTAGAGAGACGTCTGGAGTGATAAACTATATCAAAGGCTTTGGAGAGCCTTAGAAAAGAAGACAGATGCTAGGTAATTATTATCTCTGGCTTTAACGGCTCTATCTAAAAAGGACTAGGACAGTTGTGTTGTGGTTTGGGCAAAAGCCATGTTGGGTAATCTTTAACAGTTTTTTCTTGAAGTAGGTATTGTAGCAGTTCTTTTTGGATGCATTTTTCAAGAATTTTAGTGAGGAGTACAGAATTGCAATTGGTCTATAGTTTGTTATTCCAGTGGATTTACCATCTTTGTGAAGGGATATGATGTAGAATTTGTTTATCCAGAGAGATGGGACATGTGATTCTAGAATAGATCTGTTGATTAAGATGGAGACTAGATAAGCAATGGAGGTTGCAGCAACCTTTAGGTATCCTTTTGTTAGATTGTCAGCTGAGGGCAAACAGGGCTTAAGCTAGCCCAGTAACAATTTTATGTAGGAGGTGGAGACATGTTTTGAAGAGAGTCATTTTTTGAAGATGGGAGTTTCAACTGGAGAGGAGTCAGATTTTTGGGTAGTTACAGGTAAAGCTAGTACCAGAGTCAATGAAATGAGAATTGAATTTAGAAGCAGTTTCTAAGGGGAATATGTCAGGTCAGGGGTCTGGGGTGTTAGGTATATCATGGTGTAAGAGCTTGTTTATGGTTGTCTAAACTTTTTGGGAGGGTACACCAGAAATTACATTCTATGCTATTATAGCTGACATTTGTATTATACAATCTGATATAATTCCGTATTGTAGTGTAGCCACTGTAGTTTCTCAAAGTAAGCTGAGGAAAGGTTTGTAGGGGGGGAACTGGATAGAAAAAGATGAGGTTAGAGATTATCTAGACATGAGAGAGAGCATAGATTATAAAGTGGTCATGGAAGAAGAAAAAGTATGACCAGAACCTATTAAAACTTATTAGCCTGGAGTAGTACAAAAGCAATGCCAGGTGTCATTAAGATAATTTTTAAGAATCTTTTTGAATTTGTTGGTATTTGTGTTGGTTCTGATGCTATGAGGTAATGAATTCCACCTTGTTGCTACATGATGAGAAAATAGGGAATCCCCTACTGTATTAGTGGAATTGGATACTTGTAGTAGAGATTTATTTGTTGAGCGAAGACTTCAATTTGTGGTACTGGGTTGGAACATATTTAGAAGGGCAGGCTTTGTTTTCAGGTTGATATACTAGTTTGTGTGCCAAGGTTAACTGGTTAATAGGATAGAAGTTGTGGGAGTTCTAACCAGAAGAGATTTTTTAATGAGTGACAGTGGTGGGTATGATGTGGGCAGTCAGTTGAAAATTTAGCTATTTTATTGCAGCATGTTTCAAGTTTAATTAAATCTGTCTTTTTAAGGTTGGTGACAATTGGGGAAGCATATAGAAGTGTTGATAGAAGATGGGTTCTAGCAATGGCACCCTAGAGGTGCTAGTTAGATACTTTTTATTTCTGTAAAGAGTACCCATTTTTGTGAACTTTCTTAATTGTTTGTGCTATATGTAGGTCAAATCTTAGGTTGTTATCTGTTATTACTCCTAGTAGTTTTCTTTGTGAATCGACATTAATTTTAGTATTATTCCTAGCTGTAATGTAGAAGGTGCTGGGTGAGGGGAGAGGATCTTGTGGGTTGGAAGATCATGAGTTTGTTTTATTGAGGTTGAGTATGAGCTGATGGTTAGAGAGCCATAGCTCAGTATCTGAGAATGATTTTTCTGTTATATCATGGGATGTGTTGCAGGTTATTAGTGACACATATAAGTGTTGTGTCATCTGCATATTGGATAGTTGAAGCCAGTGGAGTAGCACTATGGAGGTTGTTTGTAAAAATAATGAAGAGTAGGGCCCCAAAAATTGAGCCTTGGAGTACTCCTAGTGTGACGGGAAGAGGGGGATAGGACATTAAGCCATTTTACAGATTGTTAGCAGTCCTGTAGTTAGCTTTGGAACCACTGAAGTGGAGAGGGGCTGAGGTTCGGTTTGGAGAGTGTATTTAATAGTTTGGGGTGGGAGTCCATATCAAAGGCCTTGGACATGTCTAGAAAGACTGCAGAGACTATTTTACCATTGTTTCTGAGTTAGTTGATGGTATTGGTGAAACTGAGGAGTGCAGTTGTGGTACTATGATGAGGCCTAAAACCATGTTGACATGTTGGTAGCATGTTGTTGAAGGTAAGATAATGAATCAGTTGATAGTGGATACATCTTTTGAGGAGTTTAGATGGTGGAGAGAAAATGGCAATCAGTCTGTAGCTGGCCAACTCTGTGGAATTTCCGCCTTTGTGTAAGGGGATAACGTGTGTGATTTTCCATGGGACATCTTGTTTGGCTATGGACCTGTTAATAAGGATTGACACTGGATAAGATATGGCCTCAGCTGCTAGTTTTAAATATTCAGCTGGTAACTTGACTGCTGCTATTGTAGAGGGTTTGAGTTCTTTAGTAGTAGTTTCTTAATGGTAGCTGTGGGAACAGGCTGAAAGGAGAAGGAGTTGTAGTTAATATTGAGAGCTTTTGAGGCTAGTGATGGTTCTGTGGAATTACTTTTAATTAGAGATAGTACACTTTCAGTGAAGTATTTATTGAATTATTCTGCAACGATGGTAGAAGAGTGTGGTAAGTTGGGGGAAGGGGTATTGGAATGTCCTGGGTGGAGAATGGCATTTATGGTATTCCAAAATTTGGGGGGGGGTTCTGATGATGTTTATGTTACAGGTTATAGTAGAAGTTCTTTTTATATAGGTTGATTTGGTCTTTAGCCTTGTTTCTAATTTGTTGGAATATGATGCGATTGATTTGTGTTTTACAGGTGAACCATGTTTGCCAAGTTTTGTCTGTTTTCCTAAGGAGTATTCTGGTGTCGTTAGTTAGCCATGGTGTGTATGTGGCCTTAATATGAATTGACTTGAGGGAACCAATTTGTTTAGAATTTCAAGGAAGGTACTGCTGAAATAATCTACTGCAGCATCAAGGGGCAGGTTTTTTAGTAAAGACCAGTTACTTTTTTAGGGTATTGATTAGGTCTTGGGGTTAAAGTTTTTTTACTGCAGATTTGGCGGAAGGTGGTGAACTTGACAGTATTGATGTTTTCCTCAATAGATAGATTGGCATATGGTCACTAAGGCTGTCAGATAAGCAGCCACTAATCTGATAATTCTGACATTTGTTGGTTAGTGTCCAATCCAGTATAGATTGACTGTTGGAGTTTTTATCTATCCATGTAGGAGTTTTAATGAGTTCCATGAAGCCATAGAGTTTGATGTGATTGCTAGGGTTATGTGAATTACAAGTTATCCAAGTCACACATAATGATAGTTTCTTGGGATATGGAATTTGATATAGACTGGATGATGTGTTCTAAAATGGAGATGCTATTTCTGGGTGGGACACAAGTAGCTATAATAGATATGAATTTGTTTTGGTTAAGTTGAAGTTTAGTTGGTAGGATTTCTATGTTTTTGAAGTTATCTATGTTTTGGCTTTGTGGTAAAAGTGTGAGACTGTTCTTAAATAAGATGGCTATCCTTCCACTTCTTTTTACTTTCCTGTCTGCTGTAATAATGTTGCAACCAGGTGGTGTAATTTTGTTGTCAATAATGTGTGCTTTTAACCAGGTTTCCATTAAAACAGCAATATCGGGTTATAATGGGATAGGGTGGTGTGAAATTCTTAAACTTTGTTGACCATGCTTCGCAAGTTTAGGTATTTACATATATTGAGTTGAATTTTAAAATGGTATCATTTTAATGGTAGAGTAGGGAGGATGGACCATTTTATGGAAGAAAGTATGTTGTCAGTCATGTCAATCAAACGTTGATGAGGTTACAGCATTCCTTTTAGGTGTGCATCTCTGAACATAAGTGGGATGGTAGTCACTGAGGGAGTCTGGGAGTGTTTTGGGATCTTGATATACATTTCAGTTATAGACAAGGATCCAGTCCAAGGTAGTACCAGCATTTGTGGTTTAGTTATAGGAGGAATGGGTGGCTATTAGCTGCATGAAGCCATAAATATGAATACTAGTAAAAGGGAAATCTGTTGATAAGGTTTTATAGACATCTCCAGCTATTATTGTTTCTTTTGAGATTGAATGAGATGTCCAGTGTTTGATATCTTTCAAAATCAGAATGTTATTACCCGGGTGAATATAAATAGGAAATATACATAGCTTTTTATGGTTGTTTAGTTCACGGTTAGAAAGTAGAAGTTTGCAGAGTGGAAATTTGAAGGATTTATAGACAGAGGGAAGATAGCAGGTTGTTTGGAGAATGATTGTGACACCACCTGGTTTTGTATCTATTCTAGCAGAGTGAATGATATTATAGCTAGGGAGAAGAATTTTTGAGTCTCTTCTTGTTTAATTTCTCCAAATCTTTTGTGTTTATAATCCTATGATGGGAATAGACCCTAGTCCTAAGTCAGGGTATAGCTGAAGTTCATGAAATTAGTATTGTTTCAATTTTCGATGTTAGCCAGAAGTGCTCTTTGCAGCACCTGCAATGCATCCAGAATGGACTCCTGCAATTCTTATGGCATTACATGTATTAGTACCATATCTAAATTTGACTGTAAAGTCTTTTTCATTAAACCCATTATTCCTACTACTATTGGAACTGTCTGGGTATATTTCTTCCACATTGCTCTGGTTTTTGCCTGCAAATTCTGATATTTTATGACTTTGCATCTCTCTTTACATGAGACACTGTAATCTTTAGGTGTAGTACTTTCAATGATCAATGCTACGTCTGTCTTTTTTTCAAGGATTACTATATTTGATTTTCTCACACCTATTTTTTGAACTGTTGGTAATGGGTGATCCCATGTGACGTAGACTTCATCATTCTCTATAATGCTTTGTGGTTCATGTTTCCAATGCTTTTCTGCTACTTCTGTGTTATATTGTTTGCACAATCCCCAATGCAACAGTCTTGCCACATTACTGTGCCTTTCAGTGTACAGGCCCTCTGTCATAATTACAACACCCAACAACAAGGTATGCGACTGTTTCCAATTCTTTTATTACAGAACCTGTATTTCTCTGTTTCTCCCACCTATTCATTGGACTTTGTCAACCACTGTGTATGCAGTCCACTGTCCTGGGCTGCCATTTTTTAGCCTTTTTTCCTTTGGTTTCAACTCACCCCTCCTTTGCCATTCCTGCATTAAATCCTGATCAACATGAGGTTGTTTCAGGAAATTTATATAGTTGCCATTATACTTATGGTTTTTCCAGATTTCTTTCCATCTCATCTGATCATTTTCCTTATATTTTTTCTTTTGTTTTTGGTATATTCAGTTGCTGCCTGATTTTTGTCTACTGTTTTGATTTCCATTCCTGCTTGACATTGGAATGTTTCTGCTAAACTGAGCAGAGAGGATATCTTAGACTACCTCTCCTCATGTTTTAAAACTTTCACTATGTTTGGATCTGATGAGGTCAGCAGATATGTATGCAGCCCCATGACTGCAGATTTATACACGTAATCAAGTCTGAGGATGCCCATGCCTCCTTCAGAGTGTGGCATATATAATATTTATATACACTGATTTTATATACCATTGATAAGTGTGGAACATTTTTCTTGTTTTTCCATCCAATTGATCAAATACCTTTTGGGACAAGACAATCACACCAAAACTGTAAGTTAGAACAGGAAGTGCATATTGGTTCATAGGTTCATAGGTTCATACTAGGCTATCTGCCCTAGGGCATTTATAAGCCTAGCCAGAGTGTGTTTGGCTTTCACCACCCATTTTAAATTAATTTTGCTATGCCCTTTTTTGAGGTTAGTATACTGTGCCTCTGTCTAACAGTGACACAGAAATGATACCCGGGATAAACCTACGATCTCCCATCCACTCATCAAGATTCCTCTTGAAGAGAGTCAATGAGGGACTCTGCCTAACCTGGACTGGGATTTTATTCCAGAGTGAAGGGAGCCTCTGGGTTATGAATCTGTCCCTCCAGCATGTCCTATTTATTTCAGTGCTGAGGTTCAAGTCTCTCGAGCACATAGCTCAATGGGATTTGGATTTTCTGAGGTGCAGCATGTCCATTAATTCCGGGTTGGACATGGCTTTATACGTCAGGCACAGATCGCCTCTGAGCAGGTGGTATGCCACTGAGTAGAGCTGCAGTTTCTTTAACCAGGCAGCATATGGCATCTGTTTGAGCCCTATGATCCTCTTGGTGAGGTAATTTTGGGGTCTTTCCAGTTGCTGCAGGTGTCTGGTAAGGTACATCCCAAAAGGGGCATTGTACTCAATTATGGGCCTGATGAGGGATGAGTAAAGAGGCACGATGACCTCCCCTGATCTAGATGTGAATCCTTTCATGATTAGGTGGGCTATATAAAATGTTTTTCTAACCACTTTGGCCACGTGGTTGTCAAATGAGAGATTGCTATCAACTTAGGTCCCCAGTTCCCTAATTACTTCTTCTGCACTTAATGGATTACCACCTATGTGGTAACTTGTGGGCACTTTGTTTTTGCCAAAGGGGATGACTTTACACTTTTTGGCGTTTAGCTTGAGGCCATGGCTCTGGCACCAGTTGTCTGTTTCTATGAGGCCCTTTTGGAGGATGCTTGTGTTGGCTGGAGAGTCGATTATGGATCCCAGTTTGCAGTCATCTGTGAACTTGTTCAGCCACAGTCCTTCTGTGTTGGCCTGGTCTCTGAGAAATATATACCGAGCAAGAGCGGTCCCAGGACTGAGCCTTGTGGGACGCCACTTGTAACTGGTTTGGTGTCTGACATGGCTCCAGCAATTCTAACCATGTGGGTTCTGTCCTTGAGCCAGTTTGCAACCTATCTAGTGACATAGGGGTTTATATTTAAGCTGGTGATCTTATCTATAATGCCCAAGTGGGGTATTGTATCGAAGGCTTTTGCAAGGTCCAGGTAGGCTGTGTGGACCACCTTCCCCTCGTCAATGGCCTTGGTGACTGTTTCATAGAAATCAACCAGGATTAAGAGGCAGGATCTGCCCTTAACAAAGCCGAACTGGGTAGGATCCAGTGTCTGTAGGTCCCCAATATCTTTATTTATGAGGTCCATGATGATCCTTTCCATAGCTTTGCAGACCAAGCTAGTCAGGCTTATGGGGCGATAGTTTCCAGGATCCGTTGAGGCACCACCTTTGTGGAGAGGGACCACTGTTGCTGTACGCCACTCTTTGGGTACATATCCTGTAGTAAGGCTGAGATTGAACAGTAGTTTTATGTTTGGGTTTAGCTCTTCTTGGAGTTCATGTAGGACGCAGCCTAGGACACCGTCTGGTCCCACTGATGCTGTGTTTTTTGCTTTGTAGAGGGCGGCCCTTACCTGAGCATCTGAGAAGTCAGGGGGGCAGCACTCTGCTGGGATAGATATTTGCCCTTTTGGAGGGGAGGGGGAAGTTTGCACTGAACCTGTCAGCTAGGATGTTGGCAATGTCTGTGGGTTTGGTGTATTTTTTGTCATTTTGGACTAATTCTGAGCATATCTGGGAATTCCCACCCAGGTTCCTAACATAACTAAAGAAAGCCTTGTGATTATCCTTAGTGTCCTGTGCAATTTTTCTCTCGAAGCTGGCCTTAGACGATTTTATGAGTGCCCATTGTTTTTTGCTAATACTGATCAGAGATGCCTTCCCTTTTTGGGATTTTGCTCTATCATGTAGTAGCTTCCTCCTTCTATTGTATAGTTTGTTTATGGCTGGGGTCCACCAGACAGGACGTCTGCCTTTGGAGGATTGGGTCTTGATTTTATTTGAGATTGCAAGATCCATGCATTCCTGAAGGTGTTCATAGAATGCGTTTATAAAGGATTCTGCAGTCTGGGCCGTATTTTCCACAGGCCCGGGGGCTTTGAAGGATTCCACCTCGGTTTTGAGGAGTGTGAAATTTGCTTTAGAGAAGCTTTTCACTGTGGTTTTCTGGGCAGGGGGTGGGGTCGGGATGTGAATATCCAGTGAGATTAGTTTATGGTCTGATCTTACCAGTGACGGATACACTTCTGGTCTGGAGCATAGAGTCCCCATGTTGGTGATGATCAGGTCCAGTATGTTTTCCCCTCTTGTGGGAGTGGTATCAAGTTGTTCCATAGCATTTGAGTTTATACATTCTGGGAACCTTTGGGCTAGGGTGTTGGAGCTAGAGTAATGCTCCCAGTCTATGTTTGGGTAGTTGAAGTCGCCCAATATAATGGTGTTTGGAGAGACCTTCATATTTTCCAGTGTTCTCAGGAAGGCCGAGTGGGGTTCCTGGGTTTGGGAGGGTGGTCTGTAGCAGGCTATAAACTGGAAGGCAGTTTTACCCACTGTTAGTTGCACATGGATAGTCTATGATGCTTCGTGCTGTGCCACCAACCTGGAGGTGTGGGTATCTTTGACGAATATTGATACCCCCCTCCTTTTGTGGTTCGGTCCAAGTTTTGGAACAGCTCTGACATCTAGGAATACAGGTTTATTCCCTGGACTGTAATTATTCCTTACTGAATTTTATTCACATTTGTTCATGTTTTATTTTATTTTTTTTTTATTTTACATTTGTTGACTGGGATAGTCCAACTGGAGCCATGTCCATTTTCAGTGGAGGCCCGGGGAGATAAGCTCCAAGTTATCAGATACAATAATACAAGTAAAACAAAAGTACATAAGTAGTATTACCAAAGAACAGGTAGGCAGACATGAGATACACCTGGTTATAGTCAGGAGAAAATTAAAAATAAATAGTTAGTTGGGTTATTCACGTTCATGTTGAGAGTTACCTGGGCTTGTTGCAGTGGCAAAGCCAGTTAAATGCCATATGTTGTTTGAGTTTAGTTTTAAATTGTCCTAGGGAGGAGAGCAAAGTAATATCACCTGGAAGTAAGTTCCAGGCTCTGCCTGCAGCATTAGTAAAGAGGGCATCTCCAGCGGTGTTGTTGATTTTGATTGTTTGAATTAGAAGTTTGTTCGAGGATCGAAGCAGTCTTGGATTGTTGTGGAAGGTGATAATATTTTGAAGGGCTGGTGTGTTGTCTGGGTTATAGAGGATTTTGTTAGCCATGATCAGCAGGTTATATTGGATGAGACTGGGAAGTTCTAGACACCCAAGCTGTTTTAGGTTGATGCAGTGGTGTGTTTTAAAAGGCATTCCATTGGCAAACCTGGCAATATGATTGTAACAGATTGAGTCTATTTAGTACAAATTTGTTTAGATTGGAGAGAAGGGGGGAGGCATATAAAAGTGTTGAGAGTAGATGAGAGCGAACTATAGCCATCTTAGCTAGAAGGGTTAGGAATGCTTTTATTCTATACAGTGACCCAAGTTTTTTATTGATGTTCTTGATTGTTTGATTTACATGTAGGTCAAACTTTAGGTTATTGTCAATAATAACATCTAGTAATTTTGTAGAGGGGTCAGAGGAAATTATTGTCCCATCTTTTGCATTTATGGTAAAGGTGAAGATGGCAGACCTATGAGTTGGAGAGAATAACAGCATTTTAGTTTTTTTGGGGATTTAGTAACAATCTACGTTCAGAGGACCAGTTTTCTATGGTATTAAAGGTGGTCTGGGTAGTGACCCTCAGGTCTGTGGGAGAAGTAGCTGAGCAAATCAGGGTGGAGTCATCAGTGTATTGGATACAGCTGACATTTGGTATGACTGTATACAAGTCATTAATAAAGATGCAAAACAGTAGGGGCCCTAATATGGAGCCTTGTGGTACTCCAAGGGTGTTTGGTAATAGATTAGGGAGCTTGTTCTGCCATAGGACAGCCTGATGTCTTCCATTAAGGTAGGATGTAAACCAAAGAAGGGCTTTAGTATCAAGGTGGAAAGTTTGCAAGGTGTGAACCAGAGGTTGGTGATCAACCATGTCAAATGCCTTGAAAAGATCCAAGAATAGGGGAGAGGATATGTTATTATTGTTACGGTTATTGTTTATGGTATTGGTAAAAGCCATTAACGCTGAGGTTGTGCTATGGTGTGGACAAAAACCATGCTGGGTATCCGCCATGAGGTGATTTTGGATTAGGTGGTGCATGAATTGTTTTTGTATACATTTTTCCATAATCTTTGGAAGTGTAGAAAGTATAGCTATAGGTCTATAATAGGAGAATTCCATAGAGGAACCTCCTTTATGTAGTGGGATTACGTAGGATGTTTTCCAGATGGTGGATTAGTATTGATATTGGATAGGCAATGGCATCAGCTGATTTTTGAAGGTGCTCAGTAGGGAGTTGGTCAGCGGAGAGTGTGGTATGTTTTAATTTTTTGATCAAGTTACAGATAAGTGATGTGGACACTGATTGGAAGGAGAATGAGAGTTGTTTTCTAGAGGTAGTAGTATCAGGGGCAGGGGAGCTAGAAGGTAATTGTCTAGCTAAGCCTTGACTTGTTTCAGTAAAGAAATGGTTAAAACTGTCAGAGACCTTCTCTGGGGATTTATCAATGGTGGCAGCAGGGATAGGTGTAGATGTTTTACCAGGGCGAAGTAGATTGTTCAGCCCTGCCCAGAACTTCTGAGGATTGTCCGGGTTGGTTGTCTGTAGATTACAGTAGTATTGTTTTTGTCCTGTAGAATAAATTGTTTTGTTTCATTCCTAGCATACCTATATTTAACATGATCATGGGGGTCTTTTGTGGAACGACATTGAGCCCATAGTTTGTTTCTGTTGGTAATTTTTAGTCTTATCTCTTTAGATAGCCATGGTGCAGTTCTTGCTTTTGTATGCTTTGAGTGAGCAGGTGCATGTAGATGAAGAATTCCAAGAAATTTGTTGTTAAAATAGGAAACTGTCTCCTCTAAGGGTAGGTGTTTTAGCATGGGCCAATTATAGGAGCTATGTTCCAGTTGGAATTTGTCAGGGTCAAAGTTTCTTTTGGTCCTGACTTTATGAGTAAGGGTTGTTTTGGGGTAATGGCTTTATCCTTAACTATGTAAGTGAGAAGAAGGTCACTTAGGTAATCGGGGAGGGTACCAGCAGTGTACAGTTGGGGGTTACTATTTACGAGTACCCAGTCGAGTATGCTATCTTTTTGGTTGGGTTTACCTAGCCTGGTAATGGTTTGTGTAAATGCATGCAAGTTGATGTAGATAGAAGGGGATTCTTTGCAACAAGAGCCCCAGTCGATGTTAAAGTCTACTAGTATTAGTGTTTCTTGGGGTTAGTGACAAGATAGCGAGTGAAGCGTGTCTTCAAGTGTGGCTACATTATTACCTGGGGGAATATACATACAGATGATGTTGATGCTTTTACTTTTTTTAAGTTGCAATCTAGTGGCAATGATCTCCAAGCTATTGATCTGAGGTGGCTGAATAACATCTATGGTCACATTCAACTCAGATTTATAGAGTACAGCCACCCCTCCCCCTTTCCTGGAAACACGAGCCAGCCTGTGTATATTATACCCGGGTGGTAGCACTTCATTGTCAGTAGTGTTTGATTTTAACCAGGTCTCAGATAGACAGAGAACATCAGGGGAGTAGACAGCCAGGAGGGCATGCAGTTCATGTACCTTATTATTAATGCTCCTAATATTAAGATGACAGACAAGGAGAGAGTTAGTTGGTCTACTGGTTATAGTTTTGTGCCTTGGGTTACAGGTCGAGAGGGTAATTGTATCGGTGGTGGATGGGCCTGGATTAGGGTGAATGTCACCACTGAGTATAAGACTAGGCCTATACCCAGTGATAAGTCTCAGGAGATTGTTTAAAAGTTTGTAGTAGTGTCTGGATCTAGAGCTAATTTTCTGGGGGATGGTATGCTGTATGATTGAAAATTATGTTGAGTTGTACCCAGTGTTAGTGGTATGCTAAAAGTGGGATATTCTAAAGCTGGGGTGATGGTATGTCCAGCAGGGAACTGATAACCATTAAGCTGTTGGTTTTCATACAAAGTGAGTATATACGTGGCTAGCAGAATGGGTAGTAAAGGGTAGTATAACACAATGAGGGAGGAGTCAAGTGGTTGGAATCAGTTGTTTGATGACACAACAGATATAAAGTCAGATGATCAGAATGGAGGTAGTGGAGTGAATGGAGGAAAAATTGAGATAGTTGAAAGCTGATAGGGTGGTAATGCAGGGTGGAAAGAGTATGACGGTGAGGGTGATTGGGTGTTGCAATAGGGGTGTGGTAAAGTACCTATAAATGAAGAGGTACTGGGGTGGGTGGGAATTGGGGGCAGGGAGGGGTGCGAAATGAGCCTGAGCGCAGTGAGGGCGGGTGGAGCAGGGCTAACACTGACTTCAAGTGTATTCGTAAGCTCTGCTATGTAAGTAGTGTTAAATAGATGCTTATATGTAAACTAGATTTTAAACTGAATATTTGACTGAGTTTTTAACAGAGTGTTTGTCAGTTTTGATATAATCTGTACTTAGTACTAAGGTAAGGGCAGTGTTTAGACTGTGTTTTGTGCTCTAGCAGGGTATTTCTGTGCTACAGGATAGGGATACAGAATACAATTTCAGGGCTATGCGAGGGAGAGCAGTGTGAAAGTAGAATGTTCAGAGTTAGGTTCAGTAAGTATTTCTATTACAGGAAGCTAGGGGCAGCTAGTTTTATTTAAGAAAATATAGAGGGAGCCAGATTACTATGGGGGACAGACTAAAGGGGCCTTTAGACCCAGGTCAGCAGAAAACAGTATGTAGTACTATAATACAGTATAGGCCTTAACCTTAGTCAAAGGTGGGTTGGATTCCAGATAGATGGTCTGTGAGCACAGTATTCAGGATAGCTTCTTTCAGGTAGGAGATTCTTTTGAAAGTGATTTGGGGGGTCTACCTTAGTCAAAGGTGGGTTGGATTCCAGGTAGATGGTTTGTGGGCACATTGTACAGGATAACTTCTTTCAGGTAGGAGATTCTTTTGTCTACCTTAGTCAAAGGTGGGTTGGATTCCAGATAGATGGTTTGTGGGAAGACTGTTCAGGATAGGTTCTTTCAGGTAGGAGATTCTTTTGAAAGTGATTTAGAGGGGGTCTACCAGATTGTAAAAACAAGGTTGCCGACTCGGTCTGAAAGCACTGGGCGTTTTGATAATATTTGATAATAAAATATTGATAATCCTTTATCAGTTTCCCAATATGTATACACTCCTTCCTGTTCAAGTTCCTTTAAATCACATACCTGTCCCAGACTGATATTTTCTTGGTACTATAACTTTCCTACTCTGTGTTGCTTTTTCACATTTATTAAGATCAAATGTCATTCTTATATCATCTGAGAAAGTTTTAACCACTTACAGTTGTGCTTTCAGTTCCCTCCTCCTTAAGTCATTCACAAAAAGATGACAAGTTTTTAAGCATAATCAAGATCTAATCGCTTAAGTAAACAGCTTAAAGTCAAAACAGCAGAAGTGACAAAGAATCACCCTGGATATCCTTCTTTGAATGTTTATCCCTGGGATAATAATTGCCCTTTATCATGATTGGTTTGCCACTGTTGAAAGGTGACTGTAATGGTAAGTGCTCCTTCATCCATGAATATGGGATGCTTGAATGCTTTTTTGTAATCTGTCCATGCCATACTTAGATTCTTCCCCTTTTTACAGTTCTCCATTATATCTTTATTTAGCAACAAATGATCCTTTGTTACATATGACATTTTTATTACCCTTTTGTTCTATTACCATGACTGAGTTTTCTTCTATATTACTATAAACTCTGCATCAATTCCAGTACATAGACTGTACATTGCAGAAGGCACATCCTTGGTCTATAGTTTTTAGGATGGCTTACAGTTTCACTCTTAAAGAGGAGTTTTGTTTTTCCAGTTATTAACCAGGTTGGTGTTTATTCAGAATGTGCATATAAGTAATTTGTACTCAGGGCCAACTCTTTTTATAAAGATGTTAATACTTATAGCCTGAAGTTAGGTATTGCATCCGGGCCTGAATTTTTCTATTTAGGAGCTTTTCTTAATTTTGTTTCAATTTCTCTGGCTGTTACTTCATCCCGTTTTGTATCCTGTACATTTGAACTTCTGTTTCTTTTAATTTTTCTGTCCATTCAGCATTTTTGTTATATTCCACAGGATCTTCGTAAATATTTCTCTCTTTCTTTTTTTTTTTTTTTGGTGTTTCTATTCCATTTGATTTGTTTCCCAGTTCTCTGTAAAACTTTTGGGCCATTAATGTTTTTTTTTTATTATTTTGTGCTTTTCCTTTACATTTATCTGCATATCTTCTAAGTTTCTTTGCCTATGCGGATATCTTTAGTTTATCATTTGCGATAGTGTATGACACAATCCGGTCTGTTCTGATACTGTGCTTTTATATTTCTAAGTATTTTTGTTGATCTGTTCCATCTTCAATATACTTCTAACAGTGATACTTATTATCTTAAGTGCTTTATAGTTTTCTCCACTCGATACTTCCATGGTGATATTTTATTTTTCCCTTCCTTTCCTTTATACCTCGATGTGTTTGTGGTAAGACTTTATTTGTTGTTAATTTATCTGCACAGGAATATATTGTATGTCACTTGAATTGCTGTTAATAGTATTGATTACTGTGTTCATCTGTTTTTGCTTTCTTTCTTTGATCTTAATACATCTACTATTTCTAGTAAATCAAGCAACTCTTCCCTTAGAGCATTTTCTTTGACGTCTGTTTCCTGCGGACATTCTACAGAACATCTTCCTGTGACATTCCCTCTTCAGCTGTATCCTGTATCATCTGCTGCTCCTTTATATAGGGACTCATTGGCCCATCCCTCTACAACACTGCATGTGTCAGAGTTGCCACTTTCCCATTCCTTTCCTTGCTGTACAACTCCAACTGAACTTTGTACTGGTTTCCTACTGAAGGCTCCAGGGCATCATTATGTGGCAAGTGATCATATGCTTCCTATTCCACTTGTTTATTCTTAGTTTGGGGACTCATTGTTCCATCATGTTGTGACATTGCCAGAATTTAATTTTCTACACTAAATCCTTCACGTTGTAGGTAATCCATAACCTCAGTTCTTATTGCTTTAACTTATCCATCGTCAAGGTTTCTCTTGAAGAGGGTTAGCAAGGAGCTCTGCCTAATGTAGATTGGAATCTTGTTCCAGAGCATGGGAAGTCTTTTGGACAGGACTCTATCCCTCCAGCACGTCCTATTTATTGTTATGGTGAGGTTTAGATCCCGGGAGCATGTGGCTCGAGGGGATATGGTTTTCATTAGGTGGAGCATGTCCATCAATTCTGGGTTGGACATGGCTTTGTATGTCAGGCAGAGATCACCTCTGAGTAGGCGGTATGCAACCGAGTACAGCTGGAGTTTCTTCAATCGAGCTGCATAGGGCATGTGCTTGAGGCCAGTGATCCTCTTGGTGAGGTACTTCTGTGGTCTTTCCAGTTGTTGCAGGTGTTTTGTAAGGTACATCCCAAATGGGGCATTGTACTCTATGATGGGTCTGATGAGTGATGCATAGAGGGGCCCAATGACCTCTTTCGATCTGGATGCAAACCCTTTTGTGATTAGGTGGGCCACATAGAAGAATTTTCTAACCACTTTGGCAATGTGATTATCAAAGGAGAGTTTACTATCTACTTAGGTCCCAGATCCCTTATTACATCTTCCATATTTAGGGGGCTACCACCTATGTGGTAGTTTGTGGGTACTTTGTTTTTTCCAAAGGGGATGGCTATGCACTTTTTGGCATTTAGATTGAAGACATGGTTTTGACACCAGGTATCTGTCTCAGTGAGACCCTTTTGGAGGATGTCTGTGTCAGCCAGAGAGTCAGTTATAGCCCCTAGTTTACAGTCAGCTGTGAACTTGGTCAGCTATAGTCCTCCTGTGCTTGCTTGTACCTCTGAGAAGTATATGCCAAACAGGAGGGGTCCTAGGACTGAGCCCTGGGGAACACCACCAGGGTGCGTGTGGCTCGAGGGGATATGGTTTTCTTTAGGTGGAGCATGTCCATCAATTCCGGGTTGGACATGGCTTTGTATGTCAGGCAGAGATCACCTCTGAGTAGGCGGTATGCAACCGAGTACAGCTGGAGTTTCTTCAATCGAGCTGCATAGGGCATGTGCTTGAGGCCAGTGATCCTCTTGGTGAGGTACTTCTGTGGTCTTTCCAGTTGTTGCAGGTGTTTTGTAAGGTACATCCCAAATGGGGCATTGTACTCTATGATGGGTCTGATGAGTGATGCATAGAGGGGCCCGATGACCTCTTTCGATCTGGATGCAAACCCTTTTGTGATTAGGTGGGCCACATAGAAGAATTTTCTAACCACTTTGGCAATGTGATTATCAAAGGAGAGTTTACTATCTACTTAGGTCCCAGATCCCTTATTACATCTTCCGTATTTAGGGGGCTACCACCTATGTGGTAGTTTGTGGGTACTTTGTTTTTTCCAAAGGGGATGGCTATGCACTTTTTGGCATTTAGCTTGAAGACATGGTTTTGACACCAGGTATCTGTCTCAGTGAGACCCTTTTGGAGGATGTCTGTGTCAGCCAGAGAGTCAGTTATAGCCCCTAGTTTGCAGTCGTCTGTGAAATTGGTCAGCTATAGTCCTCCTGTGCTTGCTTGTACCTCTGAGAAGTATATGCCAAACAGGAGGGGTCCTAGGACTGGGCCCTGGGGAACACCACTTGTAATGGGTTTAGAGTCAGACCTAGCTCCCGCAACTCTTTCCATGTGGGTTCTGTCCATGTGCCAGTTGGCAACCCATCTTGTGACGTAGGGGTTTATGTTCAGGCTCGTGAGCTTGTCTATAATACCTGAGTGGGAAATGGTGTTGAAGGCCTTTGCAAGGTCTAGGTAGGCTGTGTGGACCATCTTTCCCTCATCTATAGCCTTGGCAACTGTCTCAAAGAAGTGTACCAGGTTTAGGAGGCATGATCTGCCCTTAACAAAGACGAACTGGGTAGGGTCCAGTGTTTGGAGTTCTCCATTGTGTCTGTTAATGAGATCCATGATGATGCGCTCCATAGCTTTGCAGACCAAGCTAGTCAGGCTTATAGGGCGATAATTCCCAGGGTCCGTTGTGGCTCCACCTTTGTGGAGTGGAATAACCATTGCTGTGCTCCACTCCGTGGGCACATAGCCTGTAAAAATAAGGTCCACCATGTGAAGTCACATTATTATGCCTTTCAGTATACAGTCACTCTAACATTAGTATGTCAAAACCAGCAACAAGGTGTGCGACTGTTTCCAATTCAGTTTTACAAAACCTACATTTGTCTGTTTCTCTCACATGTAAAATGGACTTTGTTAACCAGCATGTACATAGCCCAGTATCTTGGGCCACAAATATTGCCCTATCATCTCTTGGTTTAAATTCACCTCTCCTTAATCATTCCTGCATTTGTTC
The DNA here is from genome assembly GCF_019279795.1 of Protopterus annectens. Classification (NCBI taxonomy): domain Eukaryota; kingdom Metazoa; phylum Chordata; order Ceratodontiformes; family Protopteridae; genus Protopterus; species Protopterus annectens. The sequence goes on from NC_056728.1 coordinate 596,364,550, forward strand.
ATGATCAACATGAGGTTCTTCCAGAAGTTTTCTAAACTTGCAACTATATTTATGCATTTTCCACATTTCTTGCCTTCTCATCTGATCCTTCACCTTATATTCTTTCTTTTGTTTCTGGGCACATTCAATTGCTGCTTGATTTGTGTCTACTTGGATTTCCATTCCTGCTTGATGCCTATATGTTTCTGCTAAATTAAGCAGATAAATCATCTTAGATTTATTCTCCTCATGTTTCAAAACTGGAACTGAATTCTCTTATGTGTGGCTTAAGCCATGTTATAGTAAAAATGACAATGTCAGGAGATTAATGAGTGATCTAGGAGAGGAAGTAACAACATTATTTAGTAAACTATGAATATTCATGGAGGTGCTTTTCAGAGTTTTAGTGGATGCTGTTGTTTTAGATGAGAGAGAGTGAGAGAAAGAGAGAGTGGTATGTCTGTGGAAAGGACCATAGCAAAGGTATGAGTGTATATCACTGTATAAGAAAAAAATTATAATTGTGGTTTTAATTACAGGAGATACATATTTTAGTAAGGTACTTTTATTTTTAATTGTGGGGATAGAGAGACAGAGATATTGAGGAGCTCATATTTGTAAATTAGAGAAGATAGGAGATTAAACAGGTTGGAAGCAACTATAATGGAGCAAGGTTTGATAATGTTATACAATGAGTGACTGAAAGTAGGTGGTAGTAAAGCTGGTGAGATATTAGTCATATAGCAAGTGAGGGGGTGAAAGTAGAAGGAGTAGAGGAGTAGAAAGATAGATGAGGATCATGTTTGCAAGGTAGTACAAAAATCAAGTGAAAGTCTAAAGCCAAGACTGTAGTATGGTGGTATTAATGGGATAAAGCAGGGGAGGAATAAAAGAGAAATGAGAAGATTAGAAGTGGCTTGATGTAAGAAATGCACCTATGTATAGGTGTGGAGCAAAGATAGTAGGTGGAACTAATGGATGGGGAGTAAACATAGAGAAATATACTTTGAGTGTGGGTGAGGCTTTGGGAAGAGGGCAGTACAGTGATGAGCTAATTGAGAATATGAGTAGGGTGTGATTTATAGGCAGAAAGTAGAGATAATTGGGTGGTTCAGATAGGAAGAGGAGGAGTCAGAATGGGGAGAGTATAGAATGTAGTGAGTATACAAATAGTGTATGTGGGGGGTGGAAGGGAATTTGGGTAGGGCAGGGGAATGGAGTGAAGCTCAAGACTGAACAGAGTGGGGTCTCACCCCCAAGCTGGTATTTTCCAAGAACAACGGAGAACTGCCCTTTGTCATTTAAGAAGGTAACAGAGCTATGAGGTAAATAGAAAGCAAAAAGAGACAAATTGCTATGCACTTATTTTTGTGGTCAGAGAAGAAAGTACACTAAGTTAAACCAACACCATGGAATACCTAGCTCTGTGGAATTTTAAAAGAGTAATTAGAAGGGCAGAAAGATACTTAAAAAAAGATTTTAGACTAAGTTGTTAAATGACTATTTCCTAATTAAAGGAGTAATTACCTGCATGGAATCTATTGCCAATAGCCATATTGCAAAATGAAAAAAACATGTAGGGGTGAGGAGGACTATATTATTCCTTGAGAAGCATGTCAGTACAAAGTTGCTCACTTTTATTTTCTCCTGTTGAATATTTTCACTTTGCATTACTCCTACCTGCTTTGGGTTTTGGTTGTATAATTGGTGACAGCTAGGAACTGTATCTCTCAGGGGTAAGTACTTCAAATGGCAGGATGGTGTTGTGCCACGCTACCTTTCTACTTAGTGTTTAGGAAGTTTATAGCTGCATAGTTAAGTACTAGGCTAGCTGCCATTGGGGGTCATTTTAAGCATAGTCAATTGCCCTCAAAGGTGAGAAATAAACACTGTACTTTGTGTTTGTGAGGAAACCACCTTTTGCCATTATGCCAACCCCCATCCACAAACATTTTCATTACATAGGTGAATACTAGGTTAATTACCATGAAGGGACATTTTAAGCCTAGTTAATAAACCAAAGTGAGAATCAAACCCTGTACCTTGTGCCTTCTTTCATTGACTAAGGCCAGCATTGCTGTATGGCAGACACTTGGAACCACCAACTGCTGCATTACTTTTCCCCCTATCCATTTGCCAGGTGTCCATCCTCAGTGCAGTGACTCTTCATTCTATTATAAAGACCTGTCTCTACCCTAAAGAGTCATGAACCTCCTTACCTGTCTCTGTCAAGTCCTGTAAAGTGGGATATGGCAATTGTGCCTGTCACATCTCTGTCATCCTTCCCATTTCCCCTCACAATGGGAGCCTGGTATGTTTCAACAGCTATGTCTCAGATTTAGATTTATTGCCACCAGCATTCTCTTCTCCTGATTCTTATATCCTCAAAGTACTGAGTGCCTGCTCTCCTGTCATGAGGTCTCCCAATATCTCCTACCAGAGGTGGTCCAGTATGTTTAACAGCTCAGATCACACTTCCTGTTACTATCTTCCTTTTTCCCTGGTGTAGCGATACCACCAGCCTGTGTTGGAAGTATGGAAATTGGTAGAATCTCCTACCTACAGGAATGTCTCCATGAGTGGCTGCATGTACTGTTTCATCATCCTGTAACATAATAAAACAGCTGGTGGATAGCATCAAACTCTTCTTGACTTCTTACCCACCCATTCCCATAAAAATGAACCCCTGTCAGTGGTTCTTCAAATAGTGTTACTCCCTTGACCCTACCTAAAATGGTCTGCCTTGTCCCCCTCTAACAACTTTAGGCTTAATAATAGTTATGTCTGATGCAGTCTCTCTCTTAGCAATGCTTTTTTACCCTCTATCAGGACAATGTATAAGTACTTCTGGTAATCTGGAACAGCTTATGTTTCAAGGTAACTCATCACTTGTTGCTACCTCTGTTAACTACCTCACATAGCTTTTTTTCTGCATCCTGTCACTTTTGACATTTAGACAGCACTTGCCCCATCTGATTACACTAGAAACATTTTATTTCAAAATTTTAATGTGTACTTGAACCAGTGTTTCTCCTCTTTGCATGTACAATCAGCTGTGAAAAGAAAGACTGCCATCTAGGTTTCCTTTTTGCCCTTCTGCACTGCTGAGTACCCTATTTTTATGCAGTTGCACCCTGCTGCCTAGAAAGAGATCAATGTTTTCCCGTTTTGTCAGCAGTGTTACACCCCAGTATGTTTTGCAGTTTGTTGTAGCCTCAGGCAAAATATCAAGTGCTTGCTGTCTTATCCTAAGGGCTTCTCCCATTTCAAAAATATTAACTTGACATGCAATCCCCCCACACACCTATGGAATTTAAGTACTTATTTCTGCACAGAAACTACTAACAATATCCACTGTCTTTCTTCAATATTATCTAACCTTGTTCGTATAAGCCCCTCAAGTAACATTCAAATAGACTGACATTCAGTGAAACAGTGCTTAACTTCATCATGATTAGAACAGTCCATATATTTTTGTTAACACATGCAGTGTTTTGTTTGTGAGCATAAAGGGGTTAAAAGCCTTACCCGTTACTCCAAATCATTTTGGTATTAACCACATGATCTATCAAATGCCTGAATAAAACTACCAAAGTCTTCCCCTTTTAATGCTAAGGAAACAATTTAAATCTAACCTTGGCATCCGGGACCCAACTTGCATCCCCATTACTTACATGACTTAGATGAAGGGCCAGCATTTCCCTCTTATACTGGCAATGCTTTTCCCGTTCTTCTCTCACTACTTTGCACACACTGTCTTGTGGCAAACCTGTTTTATAGGCTGTACAAGTCCAATATACAGCATCCTCACTGTTGCATACCAAAATATTTTTGTTGACAGGTGAATAAGTCCCATCAGCTGCAACCAAAGTATGTGACAGCATGGGGTTTAAAATCTTGCACCTGGCACCAAATAATAAGTGATGAACAGTGGTATGGTCTCTCAGTCACTACCAGTGCAAGACAATTAATTTCCTAAGGGTGACTGGCTTTAATGTCATATGATAAATATTCACTGCTGCCTTAGGTAATAATCGACATATGCCTTACCCAAATAAGTTTTACATTGTAACCTGCAGTTAAGAATTATAATCGTTGACTACCCGTGATGCATCCCACCTTAGACCGAGACCAGTGCCTTCCATTGCAATCTTTGCATCAGCAATCGAAACTTATCCAAAATTATTTTACATGCACACATACACACATACACACACACACACACACACACACACACACACACACACACACACACACACACACACACACACACACACACACACACACACACACACACACACACACACACACGCACACACACGCACACACACACACACACACACACACACACACACACACACACACACACACATGATATTTTTCAGAAAGGGGCATTAACTGATTTTTCTAAAATGTAATACTATCACTGATCAAGGAAACTACCAACGATACCTTAAGACTGGTACATAGATGCAATCTAAGGATACCCAGCACTCCATTTTCAGAAGGCGAATGTAGGGATATTACTCCACTGGAGGAATATTCCTTGGTGGTAATAAAGGCATAGTTCAAAGGGTATTAAAATTCCAGACCTTGCAGATGTGCCCAAAGCATATGAGTAAACAGTATGAGTACATGATACTGTGCGCTCTGGGCTTGTTTTTGTGTATTATAGGTCAGGTAATATAAATCCTTATGTTGTGTGGTGGATAGCTAATACTGGTTGTGCGAAAGAACCAATGTGGTTAGAACTGCAAGTGTCATTTCTGAAAACAATAAAGTAACCAGTGGTATAAAATTAGGCTCAGTGCTGGGCTGTCTCCGATTTGGCATCTATTTTTCAGACTTATAGACCAACAGTCATGCCCTATGATTATCTAAATTTGCATTTGACTGCAGATTCAGTGCTGTTATTTGATTTTCCACTGACTCACAATTGCTCCAACAAGTGTTACACCATATTAAGAATTGCTGCAAAGATAACAGTCTCAAATTAATTGTGAAAAAAATAGTACAGTTTATTTTGGTAAACAAAACAAAATATTTTATATACCATGTAGGTAACAGTCCAATCCAATTAGACACTGTTATAAGGGATCTAAGCACACTTGTTGATAATTCATTATATTTTGAACATCATGTCTCCACAGTAGTTCAGAAAGCCTTCTATACGACTAATCTGATTTCAAAGGCATCTTCTCTAAATCCTAACAATTCTTAATTTCTCTTTGCTTATATCTCACCAGACCCACAATTGAATATTATACTTTCTTTGGTATGTAATTGTCTAAATATATCTCTCAAATTGAGAAACCTCAGTGATTCATTACTAAATAGATCAGTATCTTCAAAAATGTTAGTTATCAGGACAGACTGGCATCTCTCCCTCTCTCTTTCTCTAGCCTTTAGAGCCACGAAAGATCTAAGCCTCTTTGAATTTCTAGATTTCAAAAACAGCCAGGTAACAGAAATAAAACTTCATCAACAATAACTAGAGCACACTGGCATGACAGGTTCATATCACAAAATATCTACACTTCTGGTACATACTTCCATTACATGTCAAGCATAGTAACTTCATTGCCACCTTCAAGATTAACCTAGATAGTTGGATGGGCAGTCTCAAATTCTTCCTGGTCCATCTTGTGTTGCCCTCCTTGAGACTGGAGGGAAATTTGTAATAGTTTCCTGGCTAGGCTTGTAACGGTTTACAGACTGATTGCCTAGTCCTTACTATGAAACTATGAACTTAGATACAATAAGCCAGAATAAAGATGTTAGGGGAAGCAAGCAAGAACAATGAATCCTTCCTATTGCTAATCTAAAAATATTGAATGCTGCTGTATGCAAACTCCAATTCTTACACCACCCTCCCCCAAGAGGCAAAAAGGGAAATTCCATACATTATGAAATGTTAAAACAATTAATGACGGGAAAGGTGAAATATTGAGGGCGAATGTTGAAGCTTGCTCTTGATCCAATATAATTTAAGCCCTAAATGTGATCACTCTGGATTTGCTTGGCAACTTGGCTGATCAAGGATCCAAATGAGGAGGGAAGGAAGTGAATGGCCAGCACTAGTCTATCCATTTTCAGGGACATGGGAGGCAATATCCTTGCAGCTCTACTGCTACCTGGTGGAGACAAGGTTGACACAGCAGAGGAATAGGCTGGTGATGGGTACACAGGCACATCAAAAAAGTAATTGCACTGTAGCCGATGATGCTGCATGTGTGGAATTGCACAAACCTCTGAGTCTGGCATTGTATGCCATGTATCAGCAGGGAGCCCATAGAAACTTAATGGAAGGGAGAAAGGGAAGGGAACACCTATCATATCAGGATGCCAGCCATTTTGAAGGCTGGCTGATCCACACTTCTTGGACATAAGATGAAGTCTGCACACAAATTTCCACTGGATAAATAGATCCCCTTGGGGTGATGAGATGAGTTGGGGCAATTAAAAGACTGACTGGCCTTCAGAGAAAGACTGCAGGTTAGTCTAGAAAAAAAATGTATAATATATATAAAAAAGTTGCAGGAGGGGGATGCCTCAGCTCTAAGAAATGTATTTGTGTGTGTGTGTGTGTGTGTGTGTGTGTGTGTGTGTGTGTGTGTGTGTGTGTGTGTGTGTGTGTGTGTGTGTGTGTGTGTGTGTGTGTGTGTGTGTGTGTGTGTGTGCATGTGCGCCTGTGTGTGTCTATGTACATTTGTGGGGGTGTGTACTTATTTCAAACTTTCTAATGTTTGACCTCTTCATTTCATTTTTATAGTTGCATGTGTGCTTTAATGATCAGGTTTAGGGCTTGTCATAACAACTTATTTTGTATGGGAACTTTCCAGGTTTCCCTTAATTGGTGCTTATTCCTTTGTTTTAACTAAAACCATAAGACTGTCATCAGACTGAGTAAGAATGAATCCAGACTGATAGTAGTATGTGTGGGAGTGTAATAACTAGCCCTTCCTTATTATTATTCATAGTTACTCAATCGCTCTACCTTTCTTCTGCTTTCCATGTCTGCCGCTGAAGGCTACAGTAGCAGCAGACTCTGCACAGCAGACTAAATGTCTGTTTTCTTCTACTACAGATTCTATTGATTCCTGAGGGATCCCCAGGCATTCCCAGTAAAGTAAGAGATCTAATCTTTCCAGCATGTCCTAGGTTTGCCTTGGGAGCTTGATCCAGAAGTTCTGATGGAGACAAATGAAACAGGGGTCATACATGGCTCAAGTTAAATTTAGCTGTTATTAATACAAGAAGCTATTAATGGGAAATCATACTGAAGTACCATGTTGCTGGTACAACCAAAAAGGTAAGATGTGCAATTGAAATATCCATTTCTAGAGAAATGTTAAGCCACTTCATATTTTGTGGTTGTAAAATGACTGTAAAGCACATATCTCTGATCATGTTCCATCAGGTATCACTGTTCTAATGAATCTTGTTTCTGAGTGAGACAGGTCTCTTAAATAAAAGATTTCTGATTAAAAGAAACTGATTATGGATAATTGTGTACGATTACAGAATCTAGATAACTGTTTACTAATATTTTTCTGACTAAAGAGCAGAACTATGACCAGCTTAAAATACATTTGGAACAGCTAAACATTAAGATGAGGTCATACCACCCCCAAAGCACTATTTCTGACAATCAGAATTACTCTGAGTAATTAGCAAACTGTCTGTGACTAATTGATTCTCTAGAAAAGTGAATATTGAATAATACATAGTTATTTGATTCCTTAATTATATCTTAGAGTCCCTTTTTACTTCAACTAAAACAAGAAATAAAGAAATATTTCACTGTTTTTGTTAGTAGACTTAAAACACAACCACCATTAAAAGCAACTGCTTTCACTGACAGAACTAAAAATAGCCATGGATAATAAACATACATTTCTTGTTACTACATTACATTCAACTTGATCAGACTGACTCATGGAAAAAGCCCCTTAATAAATGTCCCAGAGTTTGTTTTTTAGGTTGCTAATTAGTTTGTACCCTCTGTTTCTCTTCAGGAATTAGAAAGATTGAACTGAGATAAGAACTGAAATGTAATAAGAGACTTAGGGACACAGATGGACAGTGGTCTCACCTTCGATAACCACATCGCCACAACAGTTAGGAAATCCTTCTATGCGGCACACCTCATCACTAAGGGCTTTTCATCCAGAAAAAAGGAGGTCATTGCCCACTGTACTCATCCCTCATTAGACCCATTATAGAATACAACGTCCCATTTGGTATGGACCTCTCAAAACATCTGCAACAACTGGAAAGGCCGCAGAAATACCTCATTAAAAGAATCACAGGCCTAAAGCAGATGCCCTACACTGACCACCTTAACTCCAGCTATACTCTGTCGCATATCGTCTACTCAGAGGCGATTTCTACTTAACATACAAGGCCATGTCAAACCCAGAGCTGTTGGACATGCTACACTTAAAGAAATAGAAGGTAGGAAAAACAGGAACTGTTGTGTAAATCCAAAAAATCTTTTTTTTATTCAATAATAAAAGTAAACGTTTTCACAGTAAACACTCGCTTCAGACATAAAATACAATAAAACAACCCCTACTAAATACAAATTTTGGCGCTCAAATCAAACAATCATTCAATTATTCACTTGATCAAAAGCTCCTAAATATTTTGGAGAAAGTCAATGCAATTAAATTAAAGAGACATATAGAAATATAAAACATACTATCATGTGCTCTCAGTTTCAAAATCCATTTCAACTCTATATTGGCCATCTTTCAAAAAAAGAGCTGACTATGTGAACAATGTATACAATAACCTCACCTCAAATTATTTTTAGTTTAAAGGCGGGCCAACTAAACTAACTATAAAGCGAAACGGATATCGGATATTGTTTATATAATATAAAGTTAAAGTCAAAAATGATCTCTCATGACATCTTCTGTAGTAAACATAAAAAATTTGTTGTGGTTTTCCAAATACAGAGAAAGTTATCAAATTCTGTCTTGGTGCCCTCCATATAATAAGGACATCATCAGTAAGTCATATAGGTCATCATGTATATTCTTGATATTTTTGTCTATTACATCTAAGGTGACAATCTGATAGGTAATATCATCTGCCAAAAGTGAATGCATGTTGCAATGTATAATGATCATAGGTTTTTTAGGATTTTGCAAATTGTTATACCTAACCCTAGAGGGGGAGGGAGGAATCATCTGGCCAATAATATAGAGTTGAATGGATTTTGAAACTGAGAGCACATGAGAAATCCCAATCCCTCAGAGCCACACGCTCCATGGATCTAAACCTTGTCATCACAATAAACAAAACATGCTGGAGGGATAGGTTCCTGACCCAGAGACTCCCCAGACTCTGGAATACATTGCCCATACATATCAAGCAGAGTGCCTCTTTGTCCCTCTTCAAAAGGAACCTTGACGATTGGATGGGAGAAAGGAAATTCACCCCGGGGATCACGTCAGTTGCCCTGCTAGACAGGGGTCCAGGGAAGTAAATAGTGTGGGAAGAAATAGCCAGGGAATTGTTATGGCTAGGCTTGTATAGGCCCTAGGGCTGATAGCCTAGTACCAACCTATGAACCTATGAACCTGAGAATAATCTGCTGAAATCTGTGGTAATAAACTTCCTCTCTTATATACTTAAGCAGCGTCTCCTCTGATGTAAAGAGAAGGATAATTTCACACAGACAGTGAGCGCAGACTGAGACTAAACATTGCATTTCACTATTTCTCAGTAGAGACAATCAAACTTAGTGTTTGTGGGACCACTGTAAAGTGACTTAGTAAAACTGAAGACACACTATCCTCAGGTTCCCTTACTTTTTGCTGGTAGCAAAAATAAGGAGGAAGAATTCTGACTCAGACATTACTGTCTACCTCCACTTGGTGTACATTTATTGTCCTTTGTTTGCCTTGACTGAAAAAGAACTAGCTATTTCCTGTAGTGAAAATGTCATTAATAACGCTGCAAAAGAATGGCTCATATTTGCATCAGGCCTCTGTAGGTTTTCCTAGCTTGCACAGAGTTTTGTAACTTCTGCACCTTTATTATTATTCTTGTGAGAAGTGAATGACTGTGAATAAAATATGTAACCTCCTCTCACCTGGAAAGAAACTGCAATGGTGTTAGAAAACCTATGGCCCATTTTCATTATGCATGTCTTCATCCATTTTTGTCCTTAAGTGATGTTTCTGATGTACAACTAAGAATAGGCAAATGGCTGTGAAATCCAAAATCTTTTCAAGCTATGCTTAATATTAAAAAAAAACTCTTTAAAAGCTTTTGTTCTTTTGTACTAAATGAATACACAGATGGAGTGACTGATGTAAATTTGTATGTGGAATATAAGGCAATTATTTACCAAGATATCTCCTAAAAGTACCTTACAAAAAAAGCTTGTATGCAGTATCACATGGGAGTGAAGCTTGTGGCAAACAGTGTTCACTTGAAAAGCTGCCAGATATCATGCAAATATTTTTTACAGTCAAACAATTTGTAGTATGGTTCAATATTGAAACACCTTATTTTGTTATCTTTTTAACAAATTTAAAAGTTTTTCCTTGTTTTTATAATTTTCCAAGAAAGAAGTGATCACTGTTTGGACTTACAGTCTTGTAGTGTTCTTTTAGGGTGCTAACAACACTTTTAACCCATCTTTTTAAGCCATACTTTTGTCTACCATTAATTTGTTTATTGCTTTTAGAAGGGTGGTTAAAGAGGCACTTTAAGTGCTGCTAGTTCGGTTCTGATTTTCTTATCTTAATGATTACTACACTGGCTTGTTCACTAATCTACATGATTAGCACTTGTGCAATGAACCATGAGATGACTAATGCAAACTGAGTGTTTGCAATAACTGTACTCAGTGATGGAAATGACAGATAATGAAACCTCTGAAAATTTATTTAATATTTTTATTTATCCTTTTCGACTAGGTTAGTCCCACTAGGCTAGCAGCCTCTTTTCAGGGGAGACCCGAGGTGCTATTTATACTACTAGGGAGTAATTTAACAACAACATCAGGGAACTTCCTCTACTCATTGTTACTGTGAGTGGGCTCTATTTTGCATGTGCACTTCCTATTTCCATTCCAGGTGCAGACGCAGCCCAGAGAAACAGGGAGTCAGATGGAGAGAGGAGACAATAGAGTAGTGAGAGAAATGGAAGAGAAAGCCAATATTGAGACTGAAGAATGCATGCAGAATTCTAAGGAGGTGTTTCAAAGAAATCTGTTTGATGGTGATGAGTCAGCAAATGATGGATATATTGTTACAGCCCTCTAGTTGGGAGGGTTGTGGGATGGTTTGCTTAAAGAAATGGTTGTGCAGAGTGAGACAGAAAATGAAGGAGACATTTTTTAGGGGAGCAGTACGGATAAATACAAAAGGAGGATGCAAATACAGTCCTAAAGAATAGTAGTCAGATAAAACATATGCAGAGAAAGTAAAATAAGGCAGAAAAGAAAAAGTCAAAAGAAAATGAAAAGCAGAATACATGGTAAGGATTCAAATAAAGAAGACAAAGAAATATACAGGTATGAAGTGTGGGACAATTTAAAAGTTCCTTTGGGTGTAAAGCACAAAAGGTAAGAGCATTTATTCTTATTAACAAAGAGATATTTTGTGACATTATATTTCAAACTGTTTTTTTCAATGAAAATTTTTCTTGGAGAATAAGAAATAAAGAAAAACTGTAACTCATGGATTCTTTATGTGATAAAAGCAGTTAACAGGGAAAGAAAAATGAAGTTCATGTACAATTTTGAACAGAGGTAGAAAGAGAGACTTTAAAAAGACATTTGAAAATTTAATGTAAAGAACTACACTGCAAAAGTGATAAAAGGGGTTTATGGACTGGCAGATGGGATTGGAATATTTTGTTAAATAGAAAGAAAAAAATTATACATATATCAAGCACAATAAATGTGGAGAGGAATAGGGGTGTTGTAAAATAATGGGGACAGCCTAAAACATTTTTTTTGTTTTCTTTTGTGGAAAAGAAGAATGTTTGATTATTAACTGGGATAAAAGAAAATGTTATATTTGTGGGAAAATGGGACATGATGCAAAAAAATGTGAATTAAAATGTTATAAATGTAACAAAATTGTGCATTTATGGATGGATTATAGAAATGGAAATAAGAGTAAAGAAAAAGAAAAAGAGAAGAAAATGAAAAAGAAAAGATTTTAAAGGTAGTAAAAGTAGAAGAAAATTAGATGAAAAAAACTAATAAACAGGACACAGAAGAAGGCTCTGAAATAAGTGATGAAGAAGACACTAATTGGGAGATAGTAAAAGAAAAAAGAATTCTATTGGTAAAAGGGTTAAAGGACAGAAAAGGAAAATTTAAAGGGACAAGTACAAAAAAAAAAGAAGGGCAATGGATGAAAAAATATATACAGCTAATGGCTGTGGGGTTTGTATATTGGTTAAAATGTTTGACTCACAGATTCAAGGTACAGTGTTTGATTCTCACCTTTGGGAGGAGACTGGTAAGGCTTAGAATGGCCCCTTATGGCATCCAGCCTAATAATTAACTATGAACCTATGAAACCATGAATCTAAGGGAAAATTAAAATTTTAGAGTGATTTTTGTAAATGTGAATAATATTAAGAATATAGTAAGAAGAATAGGGGTTTTGGAGTGGTGTAATACATGTGATACAGATATAATTATATTAGAAGACACAATATTTTTAACAAATGAAGAAAGATTATAAACAGAGAAACTATGGGGAGGAAAGAAAATCTGGAATTTGGGAACTGAGAGATGTTATGGAATAGCCATATTCTATAGAAATACAGTAAAGATATTAGATGTAACTTTAGCAACAATGGGAAGATTAGCCATTGTAGATTTAAAATGGAAAGAACTGATATATAGAATTATAACATTATATGTTTATACTAATTATTTAAACTACATAGCAATAAGTATGAATATTATAATAACAGGAAACTTTAATTGTGATTTAAATGCAGGCGTAAAAAGAAAGGAAATTATATAAGAAAATGTTAGAAGTTATAAAATGTAAGTTAAAACTGTTTGACAAAAATTCATCGACTTATAAAAGGGGTATACAAAGAAATGAAATAGATTATTTTATAGTATAAGAATGTTTAGTTATAGGAGAAGTGGATGTAGTTAAAACAGGTTTGTCTGACCATCTTGCAATATGGCTAAAGATAAAGGAAAACAATGAATATATAAAAAATAGACAAAGTGAAAGTATGGAATGAAGAATTAATAATACAGTTATGGAAATATTGTGTTAGATGGTAGTGTAATGAGAGAAATAAAAAATGTAAAATGTGAAGAAGTAGAAAGAACACAAAAAAAGATTATTAATAATGTAGTACAATCATCATCTTCTTTTGGCTGTTCCCGTTAGGGGTCACTACATCAGATCACCTTACCTGGTAGCTTCATCCTTAGCATCTTTTTCCCAATATACTCAGCATTCCTCCTCAGCACATGTCCAAACCAACGCAATCTTGCCTCTCTGGCTTTGTCTCCAAACCTTCCAACCTGGGCTGACCCCTCTAATATAATTATTCCTAATCCTGCGCACCCTCATCACACCCAGTGCAAATCTTAACATCTTTAACTCTGCCACATCCAGCTCAAACTCCTGCCTTTTTGTCAGTGCCACTGTCTCCAGCCCATATAACATAGATGGTCTCACTACCCTCTTGTAGACCTTCCCTTTCACTCTTACAGGTACTCGTCTGTCACAAATCACTCCTGACACTCTTCTCCACCCACTCTATCCTGCCTGTACTCTCTTCTTCACCTCTCTTCCACACTCACCGTTACTCTGAACTATTGACCTCTAGTATTTAAACTCATCCACCTTCACCAGCTCTACTCCTTGCATCCTCACCATTCTTCTATCCTCCCTCTCATTCACACACATATATTATGTCTTAGTCCTGCTGACCTTCATTCCTCTTCTCTCTAGAGCATATCTCCATCTCTCCAGGGTCTCCTCCACCTGTTCCCTACTCTCAATACAGATCACAATGTCATCTGCAAACATCATAGTCCATAGGGACTCCTGTCTGATTAATACTGTAGTACAATATGCACAAGAAATGTTTAAAAAAAAAGAAAGTAGTGAAAATAACATGGAAAAGAAAAAAGTTAACAGAAAATTAAAAATTGGAGTTTCTTTATATGAGTTAGATAAAGTATTAGGACAAATAAATACAAATTCAGCTGTAGGACCAAATGAAATAGGGTATAAAATGTAAAAAAAAATAATGGATTAGCAAAATAATATTTTTTAAAGATTTTGAATGATTGGTTAAATGAAGATTTTATATATACAAATATATAGTGGAATACTTAAATTCATATGAAAGAAGGAAGATAGAAGACAAAGACTGGAGGCCAATAGAATTGAATAATAATGATTATAATCTTTATACATATAGTACAAAAGGATTTGAAACTAAAATAGAAAAATTATAAAAGGCAGTATATATAGTACAAAAGGGAAGGGTTGTCAAACATTATTAATGATAGAGAAATTGGGATGGTATTATGAATTATGAACTGAAAAGAAGAATCAGAGCTCATGATAGGAGACCTTAGTAAGGCATTTGATACAACTGGGCATGAAATCTCATGGGTAATATTGAAAGAACATAATATAAGTGAGAAAGTTGGGAAATTGTATATGTCAGCATATAGTAATAATAATACAGTAAAAATACTTGTAAATACCTGGTTAAGCCAAGAGCTGCATATGAAGAATGGTGTATGACAGGGATGCCCAATGAGTTATTTACTATTTTTATTAAAGTTAGGAAATTATGTATGCCAGCGTATAGTAATAGTAAAGTAAAACTACTTGTAAATGGTTGGTTAAGACAAGAGGTTCATATGAAGAGTGATGTAAGACAAGGATGTTCAATGAGTTTTATACTCTCTGCATTAGTTATGAATGCAATAACATCTGAAATAAATTATAAAATGAAGGAGGTAGGGTATATAATGCTTGAAGGGTTAAGAATTTCAGTCATGTTAACATATGTAGATGATATACTAATAACTACAAAAAAACTGGATAAAAGAAGTAATAATTTACACAAATGAGTGTTTAGAGGTGATAGACATGCCTTTAAATAAAGAGAAAAGTAAATGTTTAGGTGATGTAGTTACGTTGGGGGGTATATATTTTACAATGAATGAATTTTCTGTGTTAGGTATAAAATTTGGGAATAAAGATATAAGCAGAATTCAATGGACAAAAAGAAAAAATAAAACAGACTTGCCTTTTCTGGTGAAATTTTATTTATTTATATTATTTTATTTTCACATTTGTTGACTGAGTTAGTCTGATTAGGTTGAAAGCCCTTTTTCAGCAGAGGTCCAAGGAGAAAAGCTCCAGAGTTACTCAAATATTATAGTATACAATTTAGTATAAAAAAGTGTAATACAGTAAAATAAGATGAATCAAACATGGACAGATACAAATGCAGACTGAGACTACTTACAAATTAGTACATATGGTATAGGTGAAATACATCACAATCAGTGTAAAACACATCTATATACAAACACATAGGGAAACATTGTTCAGCAGTGATTTATACATATAGTATAGATGAACAAATAACAAAATAGTATTCAACAGTGTCAACAGTGATTGTTTTTCAGTGTAAAACAAAAATATATAAAAAGAAGTACACAACAATATTCAACAGTGAGAGGAAAGACTCCCAGGCAATATGGATAGTGGGAGTGCAGTAATAGTTTAATGTATAAAGGAGTTGGGGGGGTGGAAGACAGATTGGAAAGGAGTTTAGGTGAGATCATGGCAAGGGCAAGACCATGAGTTTAGCAGGTGGGATTTTAGCTCTTTTTTAAAGAAATTGGTGTTGGTAATGGAACATATGTGTGAGGGTAATTTGTTCCAAGTTTGTGCTAAGGAGTGGCTATATATCATGTTTTCCAATGTTCTTCTTAGGAATGTACACCTCAAGAAGCTTCTGCTGTGAGCTTCAAAAAGCTTGTTTGGAGTATAGTAAGATATCAGAGAGGAGAGAGCTGGGAAAGAGGTACAACTGAGATAGAAGGAGTTTTCTGGTGGAACTGTAGCTATTGGAAGCATTTTACAGATAGACAGTGGTGAGATCGGTAGGGCATATTAGCCGCAAATCTAGCAGCTTTGTTGTATGTGAGCTCCAGTTAGTTATAAGGTTGGGTTGGATTGAAGGTTAGTGAAGATAGGGGCAGCATAGAATAAAGTGCGGAGCAGGAAACCCGGAACAAGGGTGGGTTTAGATTTTTCTGATAGGAATTTTTTGCATCTATATAGTAATCCTAATTTCTGGTGTTTTTTTAATACTTTGTTGAATATGGAGGTCAAATTTGAGTTGGTCATCTATTGTCATACCATGGATTTTAGTGTGCATTTCAACAGTAATTGTAGTGTTATTTAGGGATGCGACAGTAAAATTGAATTTTAGAGTTCAAAGTGTTTTTGGTAGAAAGAGGAGGAGTTTGGTTTTCTTAGGGTTAAGCAGAAGTTGATTTTATATTAGCCATTTTTCAACAGAGTGTAGAGATTGTTGAGTGACAGTGTGTAATTTGTCAAAATTCTGAACAGGAGATATTGGTTGAGTCATTAGCATATTGGATAACAGTAGAGAGGGGGCATGAGGTCAAGTGGGAGTTAGTAAAAATGTTGAAGAGAAAGAGACCAAGAATGGAGCCTTGGGGAACCCTGTTTTTTACAGTTAGGAAGGGAGAAAAGGATAATAGCCATTTGACAGATTGAAATCTCTTTGCGAGGTAGCTACTGAAACAGTTTATAGTAGTGCCTGAGAGGTTTAGGTTTGAGAGTTTGGATAGCAATAGGACTAATCTCCAGTCCCTTATTAAAAAACAGCTTAGCTCCTGCTATAACAAAATCGCAAAATTCGCCACCAGCCATAAGTCCTCCACTCACCACTGTTTATCCCTCCATAAACTAAAATGGCTAGAACTTCCCAATCAACTCACTTATACTCAACTAACTAAACCCCTCCTCTGTCCCTCTCTGCCTTTAAATGCACCTACCTAACAGAGTTCTAAGGTCAAATAATCAAAATCTACTAGAGTGCACAAACCTACTCATCCTCCAGGGAACTCCCTACCTCCACTCATCTTCAAAAAGTCTCTTTTCTTACATCTAGCATCACAGTGGGAATGCTCTTGCTCCCATCCCACATAACTAACATTACCTAATATCATACTGTACAATATCTTACTTTAATTAGTTTACTTTGTTTGTTCTCGAATCTGTATTAATGTTTACATTTGTTCTACTAACTAGTATGTCTCTTCTCAAAGTATTTACTGTTATTACTAATATTCCATAATTGATAAGTTTTACTCTTAGTCTGCCTTCATACTATTAATAACTGTCTGTACCTACACTGTCACTGTCAAATGTTAATGTATATTTTGTTTTCCCAGAACTCCATTGAAAACGGGTTCTTTACGGCCCAATGGACTATCCTGGTAAACCAACTGCAATAAATAAATAAATAAATAAATAAAATAAATAGAGGATAGGGGATGGAATCCTTGGTGAGGTCGAGGAATAAACAGGAGTTATTTTCACCA
The DNA here is from genome assembly GCF_019279795.1 of Protopterus annectens. Taxonomy (NCBI): domain Eukaryota; kingdom Metazoa; phylum Chordata; order Ceratodontiformes; family Protopteridae; genus Protopterus; species Protopterus annectens. Next base: position 596,382,149 of record NC_056728.1, read on the forward strand.
CAAGGCTTTGGCAATAGTCTGGGCAAAAGATATTAGTGCAGTGGATATGCTGCGTTCAGGGTGAAAACCATGTTGGGCAGGGGTTAGAAGATTCTGATGTAACAGATGATTAAGGAACTGTTTGTGAACATACATTTTGAGTATTTTAGAGAGAGGAGACAGTATGGCAATAGGTCTAAAATTAGTGGGGTCAGTGGATTTGCCACCTTTGTGAAGTGGTAAAACAGAATTTTTTCCAAATATCAGGAAATTAATTTTCCTTGATGGATCTGTTTATAAGTATAGAGATAGGGTTACCAATCAAATTTGCAGCATGTTTAAGAAATATGGGGGGGGTAGATTGTAACATGATGGTGAGCATCGTTTTAACTTACAAAGGGGAGACCTAATGTAATTAGTAGAAACAGGTGTAAGTGAGAAGGAAATAGGAAGCAAAGTTTGGGGGGGGTACAGGGGGAGATATTATTGTCTGTATTGGTTAGTTTTTGGATGGTTTCAATAAAGAAGGAGTTGAGGAAAGTGGCTGTTTCAAGGGCGGAGTTGTTGGGGCAGGGGTTTGGTGATGACGGGCTGCCAGGATGTAGTAGTTGGTTTACGGAATGCTGGAACTTTTGAGGGTTGGAGTGTGGGTTGTTGTATAGCTTTTTGGTAAAACTTCTTCTTGTTGAGAATAACCTGTTTTTTGGTTAAGTTGCAAAGTTCCCTAAGGGTTTGAAAGAGAGAAGATGAGTTATTTTTTTCCATCTTTTTCATGCACTATCCCTCTTGGTCATTAGTGTATGAGTGGATTGTGTTAACCATGGAGCTTAGTGATATCTAATTTTATTTTTCTGGAAGGTGCTAGGGAGTTGAGGGTGCTTGGCAAGATGGTGTTGAATTGACGGACAGCATCTTCCAGGGGCAGGAGTTTTAGAAATGACCAGTTTATTCAGGAGACTATCTGGTTAAAGGTATATATGCTGAACTTTGAGAGATTACAACAATCTTTATATTGGTGAGTTTTTTTAAGTTGGGGTGAGTGTCTTTTAACAGAGGTGGGAAGGTGGTTGCTAAGGGAGTCTGGGAGGGTACTGGAGATATGGTAGACATTGAGAGTGGATGTTAAGATCCAGTCCAAAGAAGTACCAGAGTTGGAGTTTTGAAGAGATGAGTCAGGGTAGTGATTAGCTGGGAGAAACCATAGAGGTTAATGCAGGTGCTGGGAGAGTCCTTGGTAAGCATACTCCAGTCTATATTGACATTGCCTAACATGATAGTTTCATATATGATAGTCTGTAAAATCCGGGAAAGAAAAAGTTCAAGAGTAGGGATGCTTTCCTGGGGGAATATAGATAGTAACAATGTCTAGTTTTTTTGTGTTTGTTTAAATCGCAGTTAACAATTAGAATTTCTGTTGGATGGAAATTTCAAAGAGAGATAGCAATAGTGGGGAGAGAGAGAAATGTTTGGAGTAGAGAATGCAACACCTCTCCCCCTTTTTAAAGTTGATCCTGTCGGAAGATATTGTGACCAGGGGAAGAAATTCACAGTTGTCAATAGGTGGTTTTAGCCAGGTTTCAGAGAGGGCAATGATGTAAGGAGAGTGTTGGGAGTTCCAGGAGTGAAAAGAACGACTTTGTTAAGTATACTTTGCATATTTAGTGATATAATGGATAAAGAATTGGA